>NW_003852822.1:94644-103553 GCF_000181295.1 Otolemur garnettii | reverse complement strand
TTAACCTTGAATCTTATAGTGAGAAAGTTATTCTCATCTCAACTTTCTTTCCATATGGATACCTAAAAGAGAATGAATCAGTATACTGCTAACGGGTCTTTAACACACCTTCAACACTTGCCATTGTATCCAAGGTAGAGTGGATGTCAGGTCCAGAGCATTTACTAGAGCATAATAAAAGTATATATTTTGTTCTTTCATTTAAGTTTAGTATTTTATATATAAGGTAGGTTGGTGTAACTGCTTCCCATTTACTGTAATGATCAAATGGTTGCTTTTAAACATACCAACAAGTTAAACAATGTTTTGATTTTAAACTATCAACAAATAATAGTTAAGGGAGTATATGGAAATATTATGAAAGTTTGCAAAAACCTAATGTTTGGGGAGTATTTATCTTGAGTATAGAGAAGGTATGCTCTAATACTAGGTTATACTCCTTAAGACTTACCATACGACACCACTGAACAACTTTTACATATTAATGCAAATAAGGAATAAATGCATCTAAAATTATTTTCTTTTCTTTTTTTTGAGACAGAGTCTCAAGTTTTCACTCTGGGTGGAGGGCTCTGGTGTCATAGCTCACAGCAATCTCCAACTCTTGGGCTCAAGCAATCCTCTTACCTCAGTTTTTCTAATTTTAGTAGAGATGGGGTCTTGCTTTTTGCTCAGACTGGCCTTGAACCTGTGCTCTCAAGCTATCTACCCACCTCAGCCTCCCAGAGAGCTAGGATTACAGGCATGAGCCACTGCACCTGGCCTTCTAAAACTATTTTCAAGTGTGTAATACAAACCTATTTGGTAGTCAACAGACTAGTATTTTCTAATTTTTACTGTACAGTTTAAATATATATATATATTAGTATAGTATGTATTATATATAGTATATATATAATATATATATATACTAACTCCATGGATTTTGAATAAATAATGATAGATCAAAATTTTATCTTTTATGGAGCATTTATTATGTACCCTACTCTGCAAAGTATATTATATATAAAATTTTACTTCATTTCCACAATTAACTCTGAAGTTGTATGATTCCCATTTTTTAAACAGAAACCCTAAGGTCAGAGTTAAATATCTTACACACTATTATATGCATATTAAATAATAAAACAGATTCAAATTCAGAAAACAAAAAGCATTCCTTAAATGCAGTGAAAGCAATGTTGTTATCAGTTTGACATTAAAAATACAGCAAAGGAAAAATTGAAAATACGTAAACACTAATGTTGAAACATTTTGTCAGAATCCTAATGTGATTCCACATCCTGAGATGCCAGACCTGTATTTTCAGAAATAATCCTTTTTCTCAATCTGTATGTTGTTGTTGTTATGGTGCTGTTTTCTATTCTTTCTATGGTAGTTGTTAGGCTATCAGCAGATAAATTCCTGCTGTGATATTAAGGTTGAAGGTTATTAAAGAGCACATAATTAATAGAGAAATGTGTGCACCATATGAAATGAATAAAACCTGGGGTCTAATGCTGAAGACACTATTTATTACTTCTGTGTCTTTGAAGAATTACTCTGTTTTCTCATATTGAAAATTAGCAATAATTGCTAATGATATATTTGTATAATTAATTAATAAATTGATTTTCCTATATATGAAGACAGAAAAACAAAACAAAAACATAATTTTATATGTATATAGCATGTTCTCTCCAGAAATTCTTGGTCCTTCATTATCTCATACATGTAACTGTTAGTTACTTCATAATCAACTCATTCAAATTCTGCTTATATGCTTAGCAAGATTAATTGTCTTTTAATGCAGAGACACTGCCAACATCAAGGTAACAAATCTAAAGATGCAATAAACCTTAAAATAAAAATCACCTCGACTCCAACAGGAGTTGCTCAGCTGCTACTTTTGCATTTTGGACAGAGTTTAGACAGATTTCTGTTGCCCCAAGGGAGAGACAGCATTTAAGCATTTAACATCTTCACCAACATTTGCTCACAATCTACCTTCCTTTTCATTTCAAATCCAGCATAATAGTCAAACACCATATATTTCTCAAAGCAGATATTTTGGGATATCAATGAATTAAAATATGTATTTAAATAAATTTGTTAGCTATTGCCAGGGGTGTTAGAATTCATTCTTTCATTTGCAGAAGTAAGAAGTTCAGTGGCATAAAATGGGGCAATAATTCTGATGATGTTTTTGGTCATACTAGACCAGAAAGAAAAGAAAAAATGAAGTCTTAGAGGTCAAGAATCCTCAGATCTTATTCTAACATAGTTCACTGAGTGATGAGGGCAAAGGGGAAAGATAGAATTGCATGTGTTGGTTAATAACATGGGCTCCAAAATCAGACTACTTAGCTAATATGCTGTTTTTCCTTTTTATTATTTCTGAGGTCTTCAGATAATTCCTTAATATTTTGAATTAGTTTCACCATCTATAAAATGAGAATACTTGATAGTACCCTGTTCATTTAATTTTCTGAAAGGGTAAAAAAAGCAATAGTGGATATAAAATTCTTAGACCAGTGCCTGGTGGCTATGCATCTTGTAGCTCAAACAGCTACAGCCAATACACCAGAGCTGGTGGGTTCAAATCTAGCCCTGGCCTGCCAAACAACAATGACAACTACAACCAAAAAAATAAAAAATAGCCCCGTGTTGTGGAGAGTGCCTGTAGTCCCACCAACTTGGGAGGCTGAGGCAAGAGAATCGCTTAAGCCCAGGATTTGGAGGTTGCTGTGAGCTGTAATGCCACGGTACTCTACCTAGGGCAACAGCTTAAGGCTCTGTCTCAAAAAAAAAAAAAAGAACAGTGTCTGGAATGTAGGATCACTGCATAAATAATAGTTGATGTTGTTGCTATTGTTATTATTATATTTCAACTCTTCTTCCTTTATTTGAAATATGAGAGAACGGGGCTAAGTAACCTTTAAGAGCATTTTCAACTGTCAATATATGGTTTTATTAATTTTTGCCTTAGATTTTTTATAAAAATTCCCCTTTTGGTAATCAAAACCACTGACAATGAATGAAGATTTTTCTTGTTAACTGCTGATTTTGTGTACTGAAAAAAGCATCTAATTCTATATAAAATGCATTTTAGTTGAATGAATACAACTTCAAGGCACCAAGTACACCTAATCAAGTCAGAATCTCTGAGACTAAGATTTAGGATTTTGTTTTCTAGACACCATCCCCAGGGTATATTAATGATGTTAATCTGTGGGTTACTTTTATTTTTTATTTTTATTTTTTTGTGGTTTTTGTCCGGGGCTGGGTTTGAATCTGCCACCTCCAGCATATGGGGCCAGCACCCTACTCCTTTGAGCCACAGGCGTGGCCCCTGTGGGCTACTTTTAAAAAACAAAGTTTTAGGAAATAAATATGTAGAGGCAATTAGAGTGAGTAGATAACATGTTGTCAAGATGGGGGAAATATTAAGAGTAGATGATGGTATTAATGATAATTTTGAAACAAAACAGGCAAATATCTGGTTTTATTGATCAAAGGGGAAATGTAGACACCCTAAAAATCATAGTGTTGGAATGCTTCAAGATGTATGATATTTAGCTTTTGTGTGATCCCAAGGAGATGTTTGTATCCTTGATCTTTGGACATTTGCTATCCTGGGTTGAGTATTTTTGGAAGCCAGAGAACTAACAAAATTAAAAAATCCTTATTTTGACTCAGGGAAGGGAATTCATGTATTATATTCTTATTCATATTATGTTCTTATATTATATTGAATTTTAAACAATAATTAGGCCAAGCATGGTGGCTCATGCCTGTAACCTTAGCATTCTGGGTAGCTGAGGTGGATGGATGGATAGCTTGAGCTCAGGATTTGAGAGCAGTCTGAGCAAGAGTCAAACCCTGTCTCTACTAAAAAATAAAAGATCAAATAGTAAAACCAGCCAAGGTTGTACAGAGTGCCTGTAGTCCCGGCTTCTGGGGAGACAGAGGCAAGAGGATTGTCTGAGTCCAAGAGATTGAGGTTGCCGTGAGCTATGATGAGGCCATGACACTCTATCTAGGGCAACAGAGTTAGACTCTGTCTAAAAAAACCCAAAAACCAAACCAACAAACAAAAAAATAATACCAGAGGATTAATTCAATCATGTGAAGTTTAAATATCTGAGACATAGTCTTTTATTCCAAATTATAATTTAAGATATAAGATTTCCAGAAAGCAAGAATAGATATATGTGCTTTCAAATTCCTACCCAGCATGGCTGGGAATTCATTGTCCTCATTGGCACATGGGTTAGAGGAGTAAACTAATTTGTGGAACACATTTTTTACCATCAGAACCCACTGTTGTCTTTTAAAACTATTTCCTTCTTGCTTGTGCACTTCTCCGAGAATAATGAAGTACCACCAGTCTAGGTACAAACCATTTTACTTCAGCATTCTTCACAAGATGGGGGCTTGTTAGAGTATTGACAGTGGGTTTAGTACTGCGTTAGCTATTTATACTAATGAGAAGATGCACCTGAGGGTTACATAAAACTGTGTTCACAGAAAGCACCAAAAACCAGTCAATTCTGGAAGCAGTTTCAAAATTAAGTATTATTTATTTGTAGTGTCAAAAAAGGCAAAGCAGACAGGTAAAAACAGGCATAAAAGTGAAAAATCCAGTCAGCATTCCTTCTGAATTGGATGCACAGTGTGAGTTGGACAAATCCCTTGCTATTATATATTGTTTACATCTTATGTAGGTAGACTACGCGTGTGTGTGTGTATGTATGTATGTTTCTTACAATCCTTCTTAAAAAGTATGCATATTTCTCTTTTTTCTGCATTCAGGACTGTATTTCACAGCAAGCCAAAATGAGCACATATAGGCAGCATTTTCATACTCATGAGGCTAAAAAGAACAAAACAAAAAAGTAAAGCCTGCTACGTAAGGCAAGGCATTGCATGTTACCAGGCAAGGTAGGGGTTATTTTTGGCCACCTCAAGCATTTGGATAGTCAGTGTTTTCAAATACAGTCATCATTCCTCTGCAGAGTGTCTCTCTTTATCTAGCAGGTAAAAATGAATCCAAGAGTTGCCAGAGTTTCTGTCTTCTCATCTCATTATACAAACCATTAAAACGAGAAAAGGAGTAACTCCCAGAAGCTTTCATGTAGTTAATGGCAGCAGGGAAAATTTTGCCTTTGATATTCACCTGTTCAGCATACCTAACTCACTTTCTGTCTGTCTTTCAAAAGCAATATTAGAGAACTGTTATTGGCTGATTTTAGTGTGTTCATGATTTCTTTATGTTCAAGACAGAGAGAGAATTGAAAACAATTTTAATTTTTAGGACAATTACTGTTGTGTTTGTAAAACCGATTTTGTAATTAATGCATAATAATATTGTCCAAACACACAGAGATACATTTTATCTATATTAATATGTATAATTTTATTTATGGATGCGTGTGTGTGTGTGTGTAGAGTGCACAATTAGCTGGTGAAGTCCTTGTCCTGAATTACTCTTATATTACGGTCACACATTCATTTATTTATCAAATATTTCTGGCACACAAAGAACTTGCAATGCCCTGCTGAAAAATGAGGTTAAAGTAAATCAAGAACTACAACTAAAAGTAGTCTCTCTATTACTGAAGAGCTTATAACTAAATAGAGAAGCCAAATCTATATGCAGCTATGATAAAACCAGGATGAATAAATGCTAAATCCAACTAGTCACCGAGGATGGTGAGATAATTCTGACTGCAGTTGGAGGTTAGAAGGTGAAGAAGTTTTCTTTTCCTCTAGTTTTCCTTGAACCTCACTGCATATTTTGGGACTTGTCTTCCTGGAAAGAGTTTGATTATTCTTCTATCTATCCATTTAAAATACCAGAGGAAGTTTTACATCATAGTGGATAATTTCACCAGACTTGAAAGAATGAGTATGTTTGGTAAGAAGTGATAAGTGAGAAGAGCATTCTAGAAAAGGGAAGAAGAGCCCTATACTGATGGTTGAAATTATCAGGTTGAAATACAACAGAGAGGGAAGGAAAAAAAAAAATTAGTGTGCCCTAAGCCATTGATTTATGAAAAAAATTCACTTGAGAAGATGATGCTAAAATTATTTAAAATTATATTCTAGGGTCCACATTAGGAGACCTATAAAATTTCATTATTTTTATGTATTCAAATTAATGAAATTATATTATTTTGCAAAAAGGCAAGTTGTGTTAGTGTCCATCTATTGTTCTTGAGTTGCAAGAAAAGCTATCTTTGGAATCTTACTCTTGTTGATTTCTTCTTACTATATTTCCATTCCTAGGGAGGTTTGGGTAAACCTTTATGGCAATACAGTATTTGGGCTGTGCTATACACAAATGTGGAGTGCTTGAATCATCACTTGGGGGCTTTGATTAATAAATTGATAACTGAGAGGCTTGAAAACAGACAGTTTTACTCCCCTCAGTACTTCTGAGCAGTTGCTAGAAGTCAAATACCATTAATGAATTGAGTGGGTCCTTTTTGGTACCTTACTTTCAACAACCATCTCAATTGTTAATAATTCCTAAGAGTATTGGAGTGAAATATGAAATGGCTAGATAGGAAAAAAATAGTCAGGTTCTCAACTGGAATCCAAGTCCCAGAATATTTAGTGAAGGCAAAATATAATAAAAAGGTAAAATTATAAATTTAAAGTTACATAAAATTTATTGACTACCCATACCAAATAAGAAACTGCAAAATATGTTATTTGCAATGGCTGCTACAAGTCTGTAGATTCATAAAGGTCAGAGAGCTTTGCAACAACCTCCAGAACTAACATGCAATAGGCCTAAAATAAATATGATGATAATGACATTTGTGATAGCACTTTCTATATTGCAGGAACTTTTAAAAAAGTTCCCTATATAACATTTCTTTTCATTTCAAAGTATTGTTGGGGGGTACAAATACTTTTGGTTACATGGATTTTTTTTATAAAGGTTGAATCATGGTTATAAGTGTGTCTATCACCCAGGTAGTGTTCACCATACTCTTTAGGTAGGTTTTTCCCCTTTCTCCTCCTATCTCCCCCCAGCTCATTACCATTGATTTGTACATCCCTCTGTGCACATGTGTACTCATCAGTTATTTCAAATTTAGTAATGAGTACAAATGGTGTTTGTTTTTTCATTCTTCACTTAGGATAGTGGTCTCTAGTTCCATCCAAATTGTTGTAAAAGGCATTAAGTCATCCTTCTGTATGTCTGAGTAGTATCCCCTGGTATATATATACCATATTTGTGAATCCACTTTAGAATTGATGGGCATTTGAGTGGATTCCTCGTATTTGCAACTATGAGTTTTGATGTAATAAACATTCAAGTTCAAGTGTATTTTTGATAAAATGACTTCTTTTCTTATGGGTAAATACTTCTTTTCTTCTAGTGGGATAGCTAGATCAGATGATAGGTTGACTTTTAGTTCTTTGAGAAATCTTCATACTGTTTTCCATAGAGGTGTACTAATTTGCTGTCCCACCAATAGTGCATAAGTGTTCCTTTCTCTCTGCATACATGCCAGCATCTATTGTTTTTGGCCTTTTTAAATAAAGGCCATTCTGATCCAGGTAACATTATTATTTCATTTTGGTTTTGGTTTGCATTTCCCTGCTGATCAGGAACACTGAGCATTTTTAAATAATGTTTATTGACTATTTGTCCATATTCTTTTGCAAAGCTTCCACCATGAACAAGTGGGCTTCTTCTCAGGGATGCAAGGATGGGTCAGTATAGGTAAATTTATAAATGGGATTCACCACATAAACAGAAGCATAAAAAAAACCTATGATCATCTCAATAGATGAAGAAAAATTATTTTAAAAAATCAGCATAATTTGGTGATTAAAAACTCTCAACAAACTAGGTATAGAAGGAACATATCTCAAAATTATAAAATTCATATATAGCAAACTCACAGCCATGATCATACTGAAAGGGGAAAAGTTGAAAGCATTTCTACTAAGAACTGGAAAAGGACGATGCCACTGTCACCACTTGTATTAATCATAGTGTTGAGAGCAATCAGGCAAGAGAAAGAAATTAAGTGTATCTAACTTAGAAAAGAAGAGGTCAAACTATCACTTTTTACAGATGATATGACCTTATACCTATACAAATCCAAAGATCCTACCAAGAGACTTTTGGAATTGATAATAAAGCCAGCAAAGTCTCAGCTTATGAGGTAAATGTACACAACTCAGTAGTATTCCTATACACCAATCCCAGTCAAGCTAACAGTCAAATGCAACTCAAAACCATTCATAATTGCTACAAGAAAATACCTAGGAATATCCTTAACCAAGGAGGTGAAAGATATCTACAAAGAGAACTATCAAATACTTCAGGAAAAAAAAATCACAGGTAATGCAAACATATGGAAAACCATAACATGCTCTTGGATCAGTAGAATTAACATTGTTAAAATGTCCAAAAAATAAAAATACAAAAATACAAAAAAAAGTCCATACTAAAGTAATATAGATGTTCAATGCAACCCTCATGAAAATAAAAATACCAATGCCATATTTCATAGTTCTAGAAAAAATAATTCTTCCAGTGGAACCAGAAAAGAGCCCAAATACCCAAAGCAATATTAGGCAAAAGGAACAAATTGGGAAGCATAACATTACCAGATTTTACCAGATGGCCAAGGGAAATACTTTAAAGGTGAATGTAGTGACATGTATGAGGTACATAGCACTTTTTCTAGGATGAGATTATGAAAATAATTGTCAGACCTTATACAATGATAGCTCTGATAGCCCTTTCAGAAAATGAGTTCCAAAATTGCTCTGAAGAGTGGACTAGGCCCTAGAGTTGGTACATAGCTTCCCAAAGGGAGTGCTTCCAAGGTGACTACAGTAATAGGCAGGAATGAGGTAGGTAGCACTTTTTCTAGGATGAGTTCTTGAACTTAATC
>NW_003852822.1:78311-82285 GCF_000181295.1 Otolemur garnettii | reverse complement strand
TGGCAAAATCAGCCAGAAATCTGAGTTCAGCAGGGGGGCCTTGCCTGTTTAAATTAGGCTTCTGTCCGGCTGGATTTCTCTGTAAGTCAGAGGTTGCATTTGGCTTTAAAGTCAGGTGTCAATTCTAGCCTCTGCCCGCCCACTGCCTTTGTCTCAGCCGCATTAGCCCCCTGAGGGCAGGCGCTCCACCCAAGAAAGTTAAGTGTGCCCTGCCAGTGGCTCCTGTCCAGGTTGGCGTGCCATTCAGGATGCCATCGTTTCTGCACTGGTGTCCCCTGAGCTGACTCTCCTCTCCTCACGCCCACACCACAGTCAGCACAGAACAGCACCGGCCCTTTCCCCCTCCACTACTCTCAAGGAGATGCCCAAGAATCAGGACTCCATAGGTAATAAACCTCCAGATCTCGGAGTGGGTGAGTGGGGACTCCTCGGAGTTCAATGTTGCAGGTGGGGAATATATGCAGATTTATACAGTTTTACAGTTTTATGTCTGGCCTGAGGGTGCTGTGCCACACCAGCAGGGGTAGGAGGTCCAGTTTTTAGGGGTTCTCTACCGTGGAATAGCGTGGGAGGAAGTTTGAACTCTGCTTGCTTGTTTGCATGGAGTATACTGCGAGCCCTTGTTGTGGGGAAGGGACTCCCATCAGCTTGGTGGTGGATTTTGTACCTTTTGGTTGTAATTTTGGGGTCGCAGCTTGCCTCAGGAAGGTTGAAGTGTGCTCTTCAATCTTCTCTCTTGTCTCTGCTCCACACTATCAGCTAATTTGTTAAGCTTCTGTCCTTTCAGCCTCCTTCTGGATGGGAGCTTCTGTAAAAAGCTGGCTGCAGTCCACCATCTTGGCTCCACTGACAATTTTTTTTTTCATTTTTAGTGTCTGTGTCTATGTTTCCAGGGTAGAATTTTCTGGTAAAGTAAAATAATCATGCATTAATTTATTCAAATGATCACTTAATCATTCAAAATGACTGTTTTCAGGCTTTCAGGAAGTGAATTATAGAATTGATGATTGAATCCAAGTTTGATTAAAAGGTAGTTCAATTTCAGAATGTGATAGCAAATGATCTTAAACAATTTTGACTAAACAATATCATAAACTGATTGGTTGGCCACTACAATGACATTAAGGGGAGCTCCAGAAACATTTTGAGATGAGGCAATATATTCAATATTTATATATAAGTCTGCAGCATCTCCAGCCACCTCCTATAAAAAAGAAAGATTTATTTGACTGCATAAGTTCTGGTCTATTTGTTTAACAATTAGTGATATTATGTTTCCTAATATTTGTATTAGACCTCATTCAGGCATTTAATCAATGTGTGCTTAAAGAAGAGAGTCAGGAGATGGTGTACTGTTCTGTGGATGCCTTTGGGATGGGACTGGCACATGAATCATCCTTAATATTCAGTTATGGTCTTCTTTGATAATAATTAGTCTTAATTCTCAATTTTGGCTGTATGAGTTAAAAAGAAAGCACTTGTACCTGGTTAGATAAAGTCTATTAAAAAGTTGTCTTTCCTGAGGAATGAGAATCCCATGAGACTGTAAAGTAGTAATTTCATTTAAATTATTCACAAACTAACTAACTAACATTTAAGCAAATTAGGCTATTACCTCAACTTCCAAATTAGGGAGGAACATTCCTTCAAGTCAATAGAAAGTTCTATTTGTTTCAGATAATATGTTTAACTTGATATTATCAGTTATTTCTTTGGTCATGTTCAATAGATGAATCTAGTAATACCAACACTTTTAAATTTTATTCCAAATATCTATTGAGTAACCAATTAGTATAGGCATTCAGATTAATTTTTCTATCCTGTTTTGTTTTGTTTTTACTTTTATTTTTATTTTTGAAAGTGTATTCTTGTAGAGAGGTCTCCTTCTCCCTCCCACCAAATCCACTATATGCTTAAATATTCTAGCAAATTAAATTTGTGCTTGCAAGTAGGCAAAACAAATAAATGGCTTAAAAACATCACAATCAGGTATGATAATAGCAAAGTGTTATACTTTTAATAAATGATTAGAAATTGTTGTAATGCAAAGATTTATTTCACAGAACAAAAGCACTTAAGCAGGATTTTGTATTACTGCTATGCTTCAATGATGATAACATTGGGACTTCAACCTGCATAGTTACAATGATTAATTAAAGGCCTTGTTGGGGATGAATGAGCACCATTATTGTTCTTAAATAGGAAAAGGCAGATAACCATTACTGATTATTCCTCAATTCCCAGTCTTACATGTTAAAAACTAAAGAATACTAAAGTAGATTGTGCAATATCCAAGCTGCTATGAGATGTAGAAAATAATGGAATTTCCATACCATTTACAAACTCTGTCTCTCATTTAGAAAGTTGGATTAGTTAAAGGATTCAAATTAGTAGCCACATTTATCCCTGATGTTCTGAACATAAAATTTATGAGTATAAAATTACCTCATGTAAACATCTTTAAGAAGAGGTAATTAACGATCACACTATATGCTTCAAGCTATATTTTTTTATTTCCGGAGGTTCCCCCCCTTCAAGGAAAAAAAAATATATATATATAATATATACATACAGGAAATAACTTACAGATGTAAAAACATCAACTTTATGCATTTAATGAAAACATTTTAAAGCATTTTTCCATAAGCATGAAATTTATTATTTATTTGGTTTTGTAATTTTCTAAAGTTTAAATGATTTATGTCAGATCATGTCATTTGTTCTTTCTTTAAAAAAATTATACCACTGTGAAGATTTTTCTGATATAAATATTTTAGAGTCTATTTTGTGGTGTTTGGAGACAGTTTCTTTTAGAATCTTGGATATGCCTCTACCAAATCTCTATAAATACTCCTACCAATTTGAAGATGTGAAGCAAATACTTTTGAAAATGTTTCAGGAAAAATGTTGTCTTTGAGATTCAGTGGCTGGTACTATTGATTATACCAATATTATGCTGCCAATGACCCTGAAATACCTCTGAGTTGAGATGTCCTGACCCTTCATCTGTCTCACCCAGATTTTCTCTGGTGTGTATTGCAAGAGGGTGTGTCTCTTCTTTTCACTACTAGGTACAGTGAAGAGTGTAGTGGAAGCTTTGCACTCTATACATCTGCCTGAATTCCAGCAAGAGTACTTACTTGATATTCACCATGATATTCCGTGAGAAGACTCCAAAGGACAGAATTTGACTGCTTTTACCTTGATTTTTTCTCTTTCTAATATTTTTGTTGTTAATTAATTAATTTATTATTTCAAAATATTAAGGGGCACACATGTTTTGTGTACATGCTTAGTTTTTGTACAGATTGAGTGAGAGTTATACAGGTTAAGTATGTTCTCCACCCAGATGATGTGCCCTGTCTCAACATCTGTGAATTTACCCATCCTTTCCTCAAGTGTCCACCAGCTTAATTTTCACTGAAATTTACTTACATATGTGCACTTGAGTGTTGATCGATTTGTTTCAATCTGGTATTGAATGCACGTGTTTGTTTCTCATTCTTGTAATGCTTGATGTTTCATTTATAGAATGGTTTTCAGTTCCATCCAGATTGTCTAAAAAGATATTAGATGGCCATTTTCTGTTTGTTTGGTTTTTATGGCCAAGAAGTACTTTATAGTATGCATATACCACATTTTATTAATCCATTCATGTGTTGCTCAGCACTTGCCTTGTTTCCACGTCTTTGCAATTATGAATTGTGCTGCTATAAGTATTTCAGTGTAAGTGTCCTTCTCATAACATAATTGTTTTTTTAAATAATTGTTTAATACCCAGCAGTAGCATTGCTGTACCTAATGGTAGGTCTGCTTTTAGTTCTTTGAGGTATCTCCATCCAATTTTCCACAGAGGTTGCACTAATTTGCAATCCTACCAACAGTGTATGAGCATTTTTTTCTCTCTGCATCCACACCAGCATCTGTTACTTTGAGACTTTTTGATACTTTCAATATACTTTTGCTCTTTCAGG
>NW_003852822.1:75070-76928 GCF_000181295.1 Otolemur garnettii | reverse complement strand
GAAGACTATGTTAACCAGTTTGATGGAAGTGTTTTGGATTGTGTGTGAAAACCCCACACTGTACCCCAGAAGTGCATTAATGTACATAGTTACCATTCAATACAAACAAAACAAAACAGAAAAAAAACCTTCCTGAGGTGAGCTGCAACCCCAAAAATACAATCAAAAGGTACAAAATCCACCAGCAAGCGGACAGGAGTCCCCTCTCCAACAAGAAGGGCTCAGAGTTTACTCCATGAAAACAAGTGAGCATAGTTCAAACATCCTCCCAATCTATCCCATGGCAGAGACCCCCTAAAAACTGGACCTCCTACCCCTGCTGGCATGGTCCCTACTGCCAGACATAAAACTGTAAAACTGTATATATTCCCCAACTGCAAAATTGAACTCTGAGAATTCCACCCCCCTGACCCTAAGGTCTAGAGGTTTGTTACCTTCGGAGTCCAAATTCTTGGGCATCTCCTTGAGAGAAGTGGAGGGGGAAAGGACTGGTGCTGCTCAGTGCTGACTGTGGCACAGGAGTGAGGAGAAGAAAGTTGGCTTGGAGGAAGCCATACAGCAACAATGGCATCCTGAGCTGCAAACTGACACCATTCCAGATAGGTAAGCCCTGTCTCTCTGGGCAATCAGAGGTTCCAGAGAGCAGCCCCAGGTGGAACGGACTTGGTAACTTTTGTAAGTAAAGAGATCATTAGCACCAGCCCTCAGGGAAATATAGCTGAGACAAAGGCAGTGGGCAGGCAGAGGCTGGAATTGACACCTGAGTGTAAACTATAATTGATGCCAAGAGCTTAGTTCCTCATCAACTCTAGCAGCCTCTGACTTGCAGAGGAATTCAGCTGGGACAGAAGGTGAGGGGCTGGAATTGAGAGAACTTTCACGGCCTAATGTAAACACACAAGGCCCCCCTGTTGGACTCAGATTTCTGGGCAGTTGCCTACTGGAGCGAATAGGGTCACAGACCTGGGGGATTATGAGTGACTGGGTAGAAGGTGGGGAAGGAGGTATTAACCTTCCCAGACTAACACATTTGCTGGGTGGGTCCCTTTGTCCTCACGGAGAACTGGAGCAAGTTTTATCTGAGCAGTGAGCAGACTCCTCTTATCTAGCTGCCGGAGACATTTGAACTCTTCCACCTGAAATGGGTGCTGACTGGGACAACTGATTTGGACTCCTTAAACCAGGCAGACCACCCAGGGACTATTAAAGGGGCACCCTGGGTGTATGGTTGAGGGAAGGTTGGATTTTCCATGATCAATAGTTGTTTGTGGGGGGTGGGGCAACATAATTGCTGGTATTTCTCCACAGCTGAGACTTCTACAAAGAGTAACTGATTCACTAGGGTAGGACAGAGACCAGCTGAAAATAAGACAGAGCCACTTAGCCCCACCAAACCAAGCAGGTCCCTAGTCTCTCAGGCCATAACACTGTACGGGTCCTTGACAAACCTCAAGGGGAAAAGCCAAATGGGGTAAAATAATCATGGAGTGGAATCAGTGGAAAAGCTCTGGTAATATGAATAACCAAGTAGATCAACCCCACCCCCCAAGAAAGGATGTTGCTGGTAATATGAATAAACAGAGTAGGTCAACCCCCTGCAAGAAAGGATGTGGCAGGTGAAAGTGAAGATCCCCTATATAAACAGATGGCTGAGATGTCAGAAATTGAATTCAGAATTTGGATTGCAAATAAGAAAAACAGAATAGAGGCAAAGATAGAAATAGAAATTCAAGGAGCATTCCAAAAGTTGACTCAAGAATCCAATGAATTCAAAGACAAAACCACCAAAGATTTTGAAACATTAAGACAAGAGATTGCAGCCCTCAAAGATCTGAAAAATACAGTAGAATCTCTTGGT
>NW_003852822.1:71943-73063 GCF_000181295.1 Otolemur garnettii | reverse complement strand
AAATATGACAATCTGAAGGAAATTGACCAATACTTGGAAGTACATCATCTCCCAATACTTAGCCAGAATCAACTATACAAAATCTCCCTAAAAAGCAAAGCCCAGGACCAGACAGCTTCACGTCAGAATTCTAACAAACCTTTAACTAGGAACTAGTACCTATATTATTCAACCTTTTCCAAAACATAGAAAAAGATGGAAAGCTACCCAACACATTCTATAAAGCTAACATCACCCTGATCCCCAAACCAAGAAAAGACCCAACAAGAAAAGAAAATTATAGACCAATATCACTAATAAATATTGACGCAAAAATATTCTACAAACTCCTAACAGAATCCAGCAATGCATCAAAAAAATTATACATCATGACCAAGTGGGTTTTATCCCAGGATCTCAAGGATGGTTCAATATACGAAAATGTATAAATGTAATTCATCACATAAACAAATTAAAAAACAAAGACCATATGATTCTTTCAATTGATGCAGAAAAAGTGTTTGATAATATCCATTCATGATCAGAACACTTAAGAAAATTGGGATAGAAGGGACATTTATTAAACTGAAAGTGGCCATCTACAGCAAGCGAACAGCCAATATTGTATTGAATGGAGGTGAAATCATTTCCATTCAGATGAGGAATGAGGCAAGGTTGCCCATTGTCTCCATTGTTCTTTAACATTGTAATGGAAGTTTTAGCCATTTCATTCAGCAAGAAAAAGTGATCAAGGGTATCCATATAGGGTCAGAAGAGATTAAACTTTCACTCTTCATAGGTGATATGATTGTATATCTGGAAGATACCAGGGATTCTACTACTAAACTCTTAGAAGTGATCAAGGAATACAGTAGAATCTCAGGTTACAAAATCAACACTCATAAATCAGTAGCTTTTATATACACAAACAGCAGCCAAGCCGACAAAACAGTCAAGTACTCTATTCCGTTCACAGTAGTGCCAAAGAAGATGAAATATTTGGGAGTTTACCTAACAAAGGATGCAGAAGATCTCTATAAAGAGAACTATGAAACTCTAAGAAAAAAATAGCTGAAAATGTTAACAAATGGAAAAACATACCATGCTCATGGCTGGGAAGAATCAACATTGTTAAAATGTC
>NW_003852822.1:66131-69234 GCF_000181295.1 Otolemur garnettii | reverse complement strand
TAGAATATAAATGTCTTAAAACAATAACTAAGAAAATGCCATGAAGGCTATGTTAACCAGTTTGGTGAAAATATTTCAAATTGTATATAAAACCAGTACACTGTGCCCATGATTGCATTAACGTACACAGCTATGATTTAATAATAAAAAAAAGAATGTGCTTTTCTTCTGTAGCATATGACATGTTCAGAGTATTATTAATTTATTCAAAACCCATAACCTTTGTAGTTATAAAAAGTATCACAAAGTAAGCTATGAATATTAAATAGAAATGTTGATGATAAAAGTAGAAAAGACTTCAAAACTATTTAAGAGACAGATTTTTTTCAAGGTCATTCATCCAATAGAATTATATGTTATAAAATAGATAAACAGGTACAAACTGTAAACATCTCAAAGATGCATTAACTAAGAAAAGCAAATCACTCAATGAGACTAACTGCATAATATTGCGTATATACTGTATTTTTGCATGTTTGTTTTACTGCTTTTGTCTTTGACACCAAACTTGTTAATTAGCATAATCAGTGGAATGTGCTGAGGCTGTGAAGTTCAAAGCATTAAGGGCACCATGTATTTGGACTTTGATCCAATTTCTATATTATATGCATCTTTAGAAACAGGTACTTATTCATTTTTTAGCACAATTTTTTTTTATTGGTAGAAAATAGTTACCATACAGAATACACATAACATTAAGGTCATTTTCTCTTTTAGAACAATCATCCTTGTGCAATTGCCCCCTCTCTTAAAGCTCCCTGTACTCCTATCTACCCCTAATTAAGTCCTAAAATTTTAGTTCATTATCCATATTCTTCAAATCAAAACTTTCTATAAACCCAGAACCTATTTGAGTTTTCTGTCTAGCATAGGAGCAGCTAAAATAAATCTTTGAGAAGGAATTTGACCTTTGTTTGCTTGGTCTGACATCTGACTCCTAATCAAAGATTTCCTAATAATATTGTAGGTATCACCAATGGTACCCCAGTCTGATCAGACTTATCTGTATAGATTCAGGGAATCACTAAAAGTCCTGAAAAGTGCCTTAGTAATTTAATTTTCTGGTTGAAAGGACATTTTGAATTAAACTGAAGGGTCTTTTTTTTTTCTTGGATACATCCTAAAAATCATTGACATGCAGGACTTCACATTACCCCCTTCAATCACTTAATTTGACAATTATTAAAACTGAGGTTCAGAGCAGTTAAGTGAATTTTCCAAGGTCACAAAGTAAGTTAGTGGAAATCATTTTTACATACATCAGTATATTCTCCTGCCTTGTTAGTGACCATGTAATGAATAAAATTTAAACTTCCTGTGATCCTTAGGACTTTTGCTAGGCCAGCAATTATTATGATGAACACTGGTGATTAGTATATAGGTAAGTGAGCTGAAAAATGGGTTCAAATTTGGCATAGTCTTCTTTCTATTTTAATATTTAAGACAATTATGACTTTCTTTACAGTCACTCCTCTTGTCATTTTACCTTTCTTTCTCCTAACAATAAATAAACAAAACACAATTTTTTTGCATCAAAGAGTGTTTAAAATGGGTCCTGTTCTGAAAATTTGAATTTATACTGCATTTTTATTCAACATTTTAGTATTTATGTTTACTAAGTACAACAAGGAATCTCTTCTGTCCCTTTAGTCCTCCCTCCTTCAAATTCCCTTTTATAATTTTTTTTTCAAAGTAAATTATTTTTTCATGACTGTCTCTATATCAGGCAGCAGTGGTTATCAGGTTTCTGAAACAAGTTTCTAAAATGTAACTCCTGACTCTAACTTGGGGTCTCTACTAATTAGAGAAACTGTGAAATCCAGAAGAGTAAATTTCTGTGAGAAGGTATGCATGTTTCTCTTCAATTTAAATATTCTAGAAAATGCAGAATAAGAAAGGGCAAAGAAAATTTACAAGAAATAGTTTTGCAATCAAGTTGCTATTGTCAGCTACACATGGAAGTTAATCTACAGGTATATTTCAGATACCTTTGTTTACAGATACATACTGATATTCACAGAAAAAATGAGCAAAGCTTTATAAAGGCAGGATATGAATATTAATGTTTTGTAAAAAGGACTCGTTCTTCTTTTTTTTTTTTTTTTACCAAGAGGTGAGTTTTATTTTGTTAATCACACAAATCATTTTCTGTAATATCCCAGGGGAAACTGGAAAATTTGGCAGTCTGACTGGGGAGTCCCTATAGAGCCCCATAGGCAGGGGAATCAGCACAACATGCTGGGGTTCCCAGTGCAGCTGTGGTCCTTGCCCTCTTGCAAGTGGTTCTTGCTCAACATTATGACTGGGATCTTGAAGGGGGGGGGGCTGGGAATCATCCAGGATCTCAGAAAATTTCAGTCCGCTTCTCTTGCTCCATGGTTTCTTTGCTGAGCAGAGTGTTCACCTGTCTCTTTGTTTATCCAGTTTGGCTTTATCTCAGTGGATGATTTCTCCATATCTGGTTTATCTGCCATTTTCTGAAAATAATCCTTAGCATCTGATCTAAGCTTGGGCTCCTGGTTCTCCTATTCTTTCTTTCTTTTTTTTTTAAAATTAAATCATAGCTGTGTACATTAATGCAATCATGGGGTAAAGTGTGCTTGTTTTATATACAATTTGAAATATTTTCACCAAACTGGTTAACATAGCTTTCATAGCACTTTCTTAGTTGTTGTGTTAAGACATTTATATTCTACATTTAGAAAGATTCACATGTACCTTATAAGATGGACCATAGGTGTGGTCCCACCAATCACCCTCCCTCCACCCATCCTCACCCCTTCCCACCCTTCCTCCCCCCTTCCCCATATTCTTGGGCTATAATTGGGCTATAGCTTTCATACGAAAGCTATAAATTAGTTTCATAATAGGGTTGAATACATTGGATACTTTTTTTCATTCTTGAGATACTTTGCTAAGAAGAATAAGTTCCATCTCCATCCATGTAAACATGAAGGAGGTAAAGTCTTCATTTTTCTTTAAGGCTGCATAATATTCCATGCTATTCACATACCACAATTTATTGATCCATTCATGGATCAATGGGCACTTGGACTTCTTCCATGATTTAGCAATTATGAATTGGGCTTCAATAAACATTCTG
>NW_003852822.1:60192-65202 GCF_000181295.1 Otolemur garnettii | reverse complement strand
AGCACTCAGACTGTCTAAGTTTTAGTCCATCTGCAATTAATGGATGGAGTCAGCTAGAGTATTTTAGCAGTGACAATCTTGATATATTAATAGCCACACTTTCTACTCAGCCCCTTTTAGTCTGTCAATTTAGAGTCTTTGAATCGAACATTATAGTTTTCACATAAAGGACAGTCTTAGAGTAAATTAGATACTTATACTGTCACAAAATAAAAGTTATGTTTAAGCTGCCTTTTAGAATTAGACATACATGGAGTTTGGTGCAGTTGTCAGTGTAGTATGTCACTTAAAAAATCCCAACAGCAAGTGAGCAGGAGATATTTCGTAGAAGATTGATTACCCCACAGTCTAGGAACTAGAAAAATCCACCTGCAAGTAATGGCCTTGGTCTATTTTTTTTTTTTTTTTGCATCATCTATTTATAAATCACAGCATTCTAATCAGTGGAGAACAATAAGCAATTGTGCCCAGTGTATAGTGGTAATGGAATGAGCAGGTCTGTGAATGAATAATCAGTGATGTTACTGAAACCCACAGGGCATGACACAGATGGAGTGGCTGGATCTCAAGGCACTGATTGCTGTGACATCCTATTGGTTTGAGGATGCTAAACTGGGTTGTTTTATGCTTATTTATATGCTTTAGCATGTAAACGCATTTAAAGTGTTAATTCATATGTAAATGAGCTATATCATTCGTTCTTTAATCCAGTGGAAAAAAAGGATGGAAAGTGAAATACATAATAACTCACCTACAAAAGAGGATTCTGAACCACATTGTTTAATCATGGTGCTGTTTTGGAGTTAAAACCCCAGGGAATCGCATTGCTCAGGAACAAATCTGCCTTTGGTTGCTCCAGGTAAGCAATCTGAGTAACATAGACCCATATATATTCTCCCACAATCTACCATGAATGATTTCTCCTCTGAGATTGAGGGCAATATTCTATGTCTTATATGTGAAACTGACATATGACATTAGTTATGGACTGGTACAGATGTTCCATTACTTCAGTCTTTTATTCTAATCAAAATGCAATCAGAAAGACTGTCTCATGAAGAGGTTAAAGGCATGAAGTTTGAAACTACCTCTACAATTGGTTTTGTCTAATAAACTTTACATCACTGGGTCTCAAATTTCAGATCTGTAAAAGGGGAAGTTGCTGTCACATGCAGGTAAGCATAGTGGTAATGGTGTGACAACTGATAGAGACACTTGTAACAAAGGAACACCAGCTGCAAGTGTGTTTGTATGATTATTGGTTTCTTATTTTTAAAACCTAAATATACACATTTACTTCCAGGTCTTCTGGTAACTTCCTACTCATTCTTGGAAAACAAAAAGATCTATGTTCATAGGTTTCAGTAAACTTAGGCTGATTTCTGCCTTTGACCCCCAAGGCAGAGTATTAATTATGTTCCTGGTAAATATCCCTATCACATCCTATGTCTCACCCAGCCCTCTCTACCTAGTACACATCTCTTTCATGTCACGTACCTCACAGTTGTATGTGAGATACAGTTATTGTGCACACCAAATCCCCTATGATGGCTTCTGGAGGCAGGGGCCATTTCCTTTTATCTCCTTGGCACAACTTATTTAGCACAGTTTTAAGCTCATACTAACTACTGAGTACAATCTTATTGACTAATGAATGAATTGCTATCTACTTCCCAGGATGTATGTTAATGGTACCAGGACTCTGGCTCAGAATTGTAGAGATAAAACAGACATAATCAGCATGGTGTATAAATACTTAACTGCAGGTCTATATACATGGGTTCCATATGTTGTTCTTCAACTTATTTCACAGGAATATGGGCAAGTCACCTACCTTCTTAAATCTCAAATAGCTAAGACAATGGAATTATACTAGGTAAGGGTTATTAAACACTTTAAATTATATGCAAATAATAATCCACCTTCAGTTTTTTGTTTATAATTAATTTTGAGCTCAGATTTTGCTATTTGGGAAAGAGTACCATGAAAAAAAAAATCAGTGTCTGTCCTGGAAATGACAGCACAGATCGGCATTGAGTATACCAGACTTTTTCCTCAATCCTGATTGTTTCTATTTCAATAATACTGTATTTCTTGTGTTAAGCTGTTTCTTCTAAGACAGCTAAAATTGAACTCAGAAAGATCAAATATCTTGGGCAAGGCTATGTATAGAGTATCTGAGTATGGAGTTCCATATGTCTGGAGTCCAACACAGAATGTTTCCAGGTAGAAACAATTTTTTTCTTTACATGGACCAGTTATTTCTACCCTTCCACTGTGCACACCACAAATAAAAAGAGCATGAACATAATTAGAAATGCTATTAAGTCTATTTTAAAACAGATTCCTTAATTTGAAAACAAAGATAATGAGGGGAGAGTAGCAAGAAAAGGTGATCCGAATTGGCCATCTGGATGCATTTTAAAATACAGCTTCCTGGAAATTGGCAAGAAGCGGAGATAAAATACAGAGATGGTTCCTCAGAGGTCGGGCCTCTTCACTCTTCTTGGAGTTGGAGTTTGTGGCTGCTTAGCCATGGGCCAGCAGCACCATCTAGAGGTCAGCAGTGATCCTGCAAGTGGAAGAAACAAAAGAATGGCTCCCACTTCTTTAATTTAAGCAATAGCAAAAACATCACTTCATTTTTCTGTATGTAAGCCCTTATGGAATGTATGTAAAGAAATGATTTCTTATTCCCAGTAAGAGATGACTTCAGTGTTCATTACTGGAAGCATTCAAAGATTCACTTCAGAAGCCAAAACTTCCCTCCCCTGGTTTACCAATGTGAGGAAAACCACTCACTTTCAACTCTGGTAATTCATTCCACACATTTTACTGGATATCTTGCCATGCCTTGGGCTTCTTGCTAGGCACTAGGAAACACAGACAGGAGTGTACTGCCAACTGTGTACTGCATACCCCTTAGCCTACATACCAGTCCCTGTATATACTTGCTCTGTCTTATCCTTTTAAACATTTTCTGGGTATTGAGAACAGAAATGTATCAAAGCAGCCATTACATTTTAAAACATTGTTCTGTGTGAAACATGAAGTGCTCTATGTAAAATCACAGATCCAAATAAGTTTAGAGTGACAGGGAATCTTGCCATCTTACAGCAATCATAACCAAACTTTGGTGTACACAATTTACCTGGTTTACTGTTCACTAAAATATAGGCCCAGTCTCCAAGGCTAATACAATATCCCAAGATTATAGATGTGTGGGATGGCCCTGGATTATGTATTATATTTTCATATGTGTATTTTGCTTATATGATTGAACTGGAAAACAAATCAGGCTTGGAGAGGAGAATGTTCTAATTTTGACTCAACAGAGAAACTAATCCTAGGATTATAAACTAGATGTGTCTGGGTGGTTTTTTTTGGGGAGAGGGTCACCTTCTCATTGAAGTACTCCTATTTAAATTTTAGACTGGAGGATATCTAGCAACTACACCACTGCTTTAGCCCACAGGTGCCAAGTGTTTAAAATAGCAGTCCCTTAACATCATATGAAAGGAATTAGATCAAATTGTTGCAACTTGGTCAAGACTATTGTACTTAATTAGAATAATCAATTTCAATAATCATCCTATGAGCAGGTAGATCCCTAAGTTTACCAATATCCACATTTCGATCTAGGTGTTTTTTTTTTGTATAAAAATGCACCATGTGAAAATGTTTGTTTAGTGAGCCCCTTGTTAGATTTAACTAGCAATCCATTATATTAGCAAACTCACAGCTGTGAGGCTGTATAGGTGCAAGGAAGCTGAAAATTAGGAACTTGAATGGATTTCAATACCTAATTCCACCCCAAACATAAGACAAATTAGAGCTGAAAAAAATTCTTCCAAATTAGAGGCAATTTAGTTTTAATTTTTTCTCATTTCAGCAGCCCCTGTTTTGAAAGATGCTCAATTGTAAATCTGGCATTTAAAAACTGATCTTTTTGAAACAAATTCTTGTGCAACATCTTTGACAGTAAATATCTTTCCTATGTCTATTCTTCTCTGTTCCTTTATTATAGCCTCATTGGAAAGGGTCACATTATATTATAGTTAACTATTAAACTAGTTTAGTAATGAATTACTGTGATGATATTCTGATCCTGAATTCTCCAAACTTAAATTTCATATCTCCACCAGGGAGGTCATTCTAAAGTCCCTATGGGATTGCGTGACTTAAGTAAAATCTTCCAATAGCAATGTGCTGACTTAAGAACAGAGTCCAAATTTATAGCATTCATGTGTGATGTGTGGTCTCATGCCTAGTTCATAAATCTCACCTGAAATTCAAATTTCAAATCTGCTTAATTCCACAACTCTGTCCATGACACTTCCTTGACTTTGCAACTGGTGCTTTGTCTTGCTGGATTGTGGTTTATGATCATTACATAGGTAATTCAGCAAAGTCATTACCTGCCCTCTGAAATGGATTTTTTAACTTGTCAGACTGTGTGAGATGTCCATGTTTGGGGTTTTCTACAATTCTATAGATTCTACCATTATAGCTGCATAGCACAGAAGAAGGAAAAATAAGACATGGTTCTTAATCCTAGACTCTTAAAAACCACAAAATGTCTTGAATCTGATCTCTATAACTAGAATATGAGTTTCTCAAAAGCAGAGGTCATGGATCAATTAATTTTATATTCTTTAATTTTAATTTCAGTAATTACTTGTTAAATAGGTTCATGAATGTTCCCACTTTGTTTATGTAAGCACTAGTAATTCTTAAAAGTTGATATGATTTTCTACTGGTTAATCAAATAATTTGACTGTGATGGTTACCTATAGTAATTCTTGGAAAAATGAGTTCCAAAAGTACAAGTTTAGGAAAAAAGTAAAAGAAAAATCCCAGGATGATATTGAAATCACAATGAATGGAAGATACCTTAGCCCTTCTCTTCTAATCGTAAAAACATTGTATAACCTGCAGTGTGTTTTTTATTTGCCTTTTGTTCTTCAAAGCAATATATAATTTTAATGCAATCCCTATTAAAGCTCCACT
>NW_003852822.1:56379-58846 GCF_000181295.1 Otolemur garnettii | reverse complement strand
GGGATCACCTCTATGGTTTATCTTACAACGGTACAAGTGAATCTTTCTAAAAGTAGAATATAAACATCTTAACACAATAACTAAGAAAATGATATGAAGGCTATGTTAACCAGTTTGATGAAAATATTTCAAATTGTATATGAAAACACCACACTATACCTCATGATTGCATTAATGTACACAGCTATAATTAAAAAAAAAAGTCTTTACTTGAATCTTTTTTTTTTCCTTGAGATAGTCTCAAGGGTACATTGCTGGGGTATCATAGCTCACAGCAACCTCAGACTCCTGGGCTTAAGCTTGTGGTTCTCAACTTTCCTAATGCCTCCTAATGCCATGACCTGTTAATACAGTTCCTCATGTTGTGGTGACCCCCAACCATAAAATTATTTTTCTTGCTACTTCATAACTGTAATTTTGCTATTGTTGTGAATCGTAATGTAAATATCTGATATGCAGGATGTATTTTCATCATTACAAAGGGGTAAAGGGGTCACAACCCACAGGTTGAGAACGGCTGCCTTAAGCAATTCTCTTGCCTCAGCCTCCCAAGTAGCTAGGACTACAGGTGCCTGCCACAACATCCAGCTATTTTGTTTTGTTGCAATTGGCATTGTTGTTTTAGATGTCCCTAGATCAGGTTTGAACCCTTCAGTCTTGGGGTATGTGGCCGGTGCCCTACCACTGTGCTATGAAGCATCCTGTTACTTGAATCTTTATTGGCATGATTTAGAGCTGCAGAGATTGCAACAAGTTTCAATTATTAGAGTGTTTGATTACACTGGGCTACCATACTAGCTCCAATACTGTTGATGCTATTTCTGCATATCTTGTGAGAGATAGAACTAGCACCTCATTGGATAATATCAGCCCTGTTTCAAATGAAGCTCACTAAAACACATAGGCAACCTTTATGTTGAATACCAGGAAGTCTTTAGGGATGCATAATATTCCATGGTGTACATATACCACCTCCTTTATGTTTACATGGATGGAGCTGGAAGATGTTCTTCTTAGTAAAGTATCTCAAGGATGGAAGAAAAGGTATCCAATGTACGCAGCCCTAATTTGAAACTAAATTATAGCTTTCGTAGGATAGATATAACCTGATTATAGCCTTAGCATATGGGGAGGGGGAGGGAAGGGGTGAGGGATGGGTGGGTGGAGGGAGGGTAATTGGTGGGGTCACCTCTGTGGTTTATCTTACAAGAGTTCAAGTGAATCTTTCAAAAAGCAGAGTATGAATGTCTTAATAACTAAGAAAATGACATGAAGGCTACATTAACCAGTTCGATGAGAGTATTTCGTATTGTATATAAAAACACCACACTGTACCTTGTGATTGCATTAATGTACACAGCTATGATTTAAGAAAAAAAAAAAGAATACCAGGAAGTCCAGTCTCCCAAAATCAGTGTGTTTGTATGATGCCAAACATGGGCTTCCAGGAAGCTCTTCTGTATTGGATTTGAAAACAGTACAATTCTAGTTATTCCTTCACTTATTTTCTTTTTTAAAAAAAGTCTTAAATTTGAAAATATCACACACATTATATTCTCTAGATTCTGGTTAGCTATGAATGTGAAACAAATGCTTATTGACATTTTCTAATTTTTCTCCCAGGCTTTTCAGACTTTACTTCTAACTTTACTGTCAAACTTTTTAACTTGTATTCTCTTTTTCTTACTTTGCTCATGTTGCCCTCTCTCTCTGAAATGTCCCTTCTCTCATAGGTGCCTGACTCTGATTGCTTTGTTAATAGAAAAACAATTTGGCAATACATATTAAGACATTTATTATGTCCATTTTCTTTTTACCTATGCAAAACCCCATGTTTTAATGTACAGTTCTTAGGAATGTATTCCTTGTAATATAGAGAAGTCTTTGAAGTTTTAATGTACAGTTCTTAGGAATGTATTCCTTGTAATATAGAGAAGTCTTTGAAGTTGTTTATGACAGCTTAAATTATAATATATTTAAATTCATAAATAAAAAAAAAGGTAATGGTAAAGAAAATTACTATCAATCCATGGAGAGAAAGCTATTAAGTTATTAGAATCTTTTCAATGAAAATTTTGTTATTAGCCAGACACTAAACTGGGGAAAAATTCCCCAAAGAAACAAATTGTTTGTGGGAATACCTAAATTTAAAAAAAATACCTAGACCATAGGAATATTTTAAAACACAGAATACATTAAAAGAGTACATAGAATAAGATCAAATGTTGAAGATATAACAATGGTTACCTGTGGACTTTTTAGAAAATGAGTGATTTTGCTTTTATTCTAGAATTTTACCCAGGTTTTCCACATTTAACATTTGTTAATTTTATAATGATTGAAAGGGGGAAAAGTGTGATTATGCAAGAGAGAAAGAGAGACAGAGAGAAAACTTCAAATATCTACTGAAGCTGCAGATGCTGGCATGGATGTGGAGAGAAGGGAACACTTTTGCACTGCTGGTGGG
>NW_003852822.1:44286-52165 GCF_000181295.1 Otolemur garnettii | reverse complement strand
TGTGAAAGGCACTGCCTGCTGAGATTTTTAAAAAGCAATTGTTAACATTAGCTGCTTCCTGGCTGGGTCTAGTGGCTCACCTGTAATCCCAGCATTCTGGGAGGCTGAGGCGGGCAGATTTCTTGAGCTCAGGAGGTGGAGACTAGCCTGAGCAAGAGTGAGATAATGTCTCTACTGAAAATAGAAACACTAGCTGGATGTGGTGGCAGGTGTCTGTAGTCCCAGTGCCTCAGGAGGCTGAGACAAGAAGATTCCTTGAGCCCAGGAGTTTTATGTTGCTGTGAGCTATGACACCACAGCACTGTACCCAGGACAATAGACTCTGTCTCAAAAATATAGAGAGATGTATATTAGCTACTTATGGATATTTTAGACATATGCCATCTATTCTTGCACATACCCACAATTAATACTCTTGTTGACCTAATAAAATATGGTGTGTTTTTAATATATTCTAAGGATTCTATGTATTCTAGATTCTTTTTATAGTTCTCTTTCCATTGATATAATTCTTCTAGTATAGGTGATTCTTTTTCTTACCAACCAAGTTTCCCATAAGGAGAAAAGTTGGGCTTTTTTTTTCGTTCCTCTCTCCCAGCCCTTTGACTTGTCTAAGCTTTCAAGTTTCAATCGAACTGGGCTCAAATGCTATCTCTGCAAATAGCCTGACCTTGCCAATCACACTTCCTCCTTTTGGATAACATATGGCACTGTCTCACATTTCCTTACATTTTGCCTTTGACATTCTCACCAGGGGTTTCCCTTGGACTTTGTTCTTCAACTCTGAAAGTTCCCCATTCTGTACCTCCCACATTTCCGAGGGTGAAAAGCTCTCTTTGCTACCTGACTATATTAAAAATGAAATGATCTCCACTTGAAGAGACACATCGACGGCATGACATTAAAATGAATACAGATGGTGGAGGCGAGGCTTCAAAGACATAGTCCACTTGGCATACCTCCTTGACAATGTGAGTTACCGAATCAGAGCAAGGTTAAAAACATATGTTTCTATTCTGGCAGCTGTTAACTGTTTTTAATAGATATATTAAGGCATGCTTCTTATTTAAACATTGAATTTTCATTTGGGAGCATGTATGGAAAGTTTGTTTATTCACATTTTTTTTTCCAATGCAAATTATATTTCTGTAGGCCTTCAGATAAGAAATTGGAAAAGAAAGGGGATTAATATTTAATAAAACTTATCTCTGTTAAATTTAATATTATGGTATATAAGCTTCTTCAAACAGGGACCTTAACTGTCTGTTCATTGCACTGTCCCAACTTCATGGTTCAGTGCCTATGAGTGTCCTTTAATAAATATGTGTTAGATAAATTATTGAAAACAAAAGTTGAAAGTCAGATGTATATATTACCTAATGAATTGCTTGGTTTATGTGAGGCTGTCAGAAGATAGCCACTGCTTTTTCTGTAATTAATACCACAGATATAATACTACATACAACTCATTACATATATATATATCTTTCTATGTAATTAATAACATGTCCTGGCATATATATCCATATAGATATTTAATATAAACATAGAGACAGATATTACATATCATCTATATATTTGGTATGTAACACGTAGATCATCTATGTATTTGGTATGTAACAATCTATATATTTGGTATGTAACAATCATTACTACTTTTTTTTTTTTTAACAAATCTTGCCTCAGGTTTATTTGTACAAATAGCACAAGAGGACCCCAGCCCCATACAGACAGCAGCCTAGAGGTCACACCCATCCTTTTGTCCTCATGGCAGACAGATTCCTCTACTTTGGAGCCTTTGTGAGGGCCTGGGAACCTTTGGGAGCCTGATCTGGAACTGGAGCTGGAGCTGCAGATGAAGCATCACATTGGACCTTCCTTTGATCCTTGGCTTTGGCCATTGGCCAGGAGGAGCATGAGACCCTTGGCAATGGGTGCACGAGGACGCTTCCCAAGCTTGGGGTGGGCGACGTAGGCAAATCAACTGAGTTTATGACTGGCACACTTTGAAATCTTGGTCTTAACCCCCTTGGGCTTTACAGGGGCCTTGATAGCTTCAGCACATGCACTCACAGCCTTGGCATTGTTGGCCTACATCTTCTTCAGCCCCTTCTTCTTGTGCTTCTTGGCAAAATGCATGTTCCTCAGGAGCTTGAGATCTACCCCCTTTAGAGATTCATATCTTTGTGATTGGGGTTTCTTGATGCCATTTCTGTACCTCTTTCAGGACTGGTGTGTGTGGTGTGGTTCTTGGACTTGGCTGTGTCTGCACTGCTTCCCACGACTCAATCACTACTACTTTTACTTGAATGGCTTCTACTTTTTTAGTTTGAAAAATAAATAAAAGAAAATATACCCAGTATTTTGAATATATTGTAATGAGTAAAACCAGAGGATGTATGTGAGAATGATCAAGCACATTAGATTGAAATTACAAAAAGATAATTTATATCAAGATAAAACTATACACATAAGCTTTATATTATTAGCAATGGAAAGAAATTTACTGTGTATGTGTGTCTTAAATGGCAGTAGGCACAAACTGATGAATGTATAAGACAGACCACTCTAGTGTAATATGATGCAGGAAGGATGAATGGGGCATGGAAGGAGGATCACAGCAAAGAAGTCTATGACAGGCCAAGTGGGAGGTCATGGAAACTGAAGCAAAGCACAGGAAGGAAAAAAATTTACTTTGGATTTAAGTTTCTAGATAACCTTTTATTTACAGTTAATAATAAAAAAGATTATTTATCACAGTATTTGCACTGTGGAAAATAGAAGCAAGAATAGTTGCAGATACTTATTAAATGAAAGCTTTTCTGAACAGTTTATGCTAAATTATGTTATTGGTCACCAGTTTTAGGCAAGTACCAAAGTGTATTGAGCCAGTCATGACTTTTGTGTAGAAAAAATCCATCAAGATTTTTGAAAGTAAGTTAGCACTTACTTTGTAAATAAGGTTTTACAATTTCATCTGAATTATTCACAGAAACAAATTATATTATTTCATCTCTAGCAATAGAGTTCTGTTTAAAAATTTAGGTTCATAAAGCAAATGAAGAATCTTAGCATTTGAGCCAATTTTGAAAGAAGGCACCTTGTCCAAAAGTCCCTTCCAATTATGGCATCAGTTCTATAGCACTGGAGAATTAAAAATGTGTAATATCTCCTTGAATGTTTTCAGGGACAAAGGACTGACTATTATATATCATTGACTATCTCTGAGCATAATAGTGACTGTGTCATACTGAGCTGAAATATGTCTACTTGGAAATCCACCTCGTTATTTCTATTTCCCCTCTCCTAAGGAAGGCCTGCTTCCTCCTCAGTCTGTTTCTCAAGAGTAAACATGCTTTGTTCTTTACACAATATTTCAATGACAGTGAATTCTGGAGCTTTTGCCAAACATACTACCTTTTTCTAATTGTATTCTAGGTTGCTAACATGCTAATAAATAAATGAATGTATTTGAAATGTTCCATTCTTCCTCCTCTAGAATCTGTTAGGAAGAAATCAAGGAATTCATCTGAAAGCACAAATCCTATCATGATACCTCCCCATTAAAACTTCCTACAATGTGATTTTTGGTCTTCTGGAAGTGCATCTTACAAGGGTACATGTGAAATTTACTAGGTGTAGAATATAAAGGTCTTAACACAATAACTAAGAAAATGACATGAAGGCTATGTTAACCAATTTGATGAAAATATTTCAGGTTTTATATAAAACCAGCACATTGTACCCCATGATTGCATTAATGTACACAGCTATGATTTAATTTAAAAAAAAAAAACGCAAACTTTTTACAGTCGCCTAACACTTTCTAGGAGGACCTAAATCATCAGCTGTCTGAGGGCACCTGCATGCTCTTGCCAAGTTTTTGCCTTCCTGAACTTCATCCCTACTTCACAGCTCCTGTCCATTTGCTCCAGTGCTGTGGTCACACTGCCATCTCTGATCCTCTTATACTAGCTGCTTTCCAACCCAGCCCCATTGTCCCTGCCACTGTTCTTTCTACCTCCAATTTCTTCTCTTCTATTTTCATGTGGTTAATTCTCTTGTAAGCCTTATCTTGACAATAATTTCCCAGGCACCACTGTACAAGTTGTTACCGTGTTTCCCCAGAAATAAGACTTACCCCCAAAATAAGCCCTAGCAGGATTTCTATGCATTTGTTAAATATAAGCCCTATCCCAATAATAAGACCAGCATATCTGCATAGCCATGCCATGCAGCTGGGTGAGGAGTGGTAAGGAAGACTGGGATAAATTTTATATGCCACAACTCCTTTCTCTGAGCCATTAGCACTTGTGTGGTACATGTGTGGTAACCACAGTTGCAGACATCCTATTGCGCACATGTGAACAGCTAGGGGAAGGGAGTTCATGCATCCCTAGCCCCAGCCCCACCCACAAGGTCGGCTCCCCCTGTTTGGTTCCAGAAGAAGATGACTTAACTGTATTTGAATAAAAGTAGATTGTTGTATTATAATTAATAAAAATAAGACATCCCCTGAAAATAAGCCCTAGTGTATCTTCTTGAGAAAATATAAAACAGTGTCTTATTTTTGGGGAAACATGGTCCTCTGTTTTATGGTGACTTCCATCAATCCTTAGTACATATGTACTTAAAGTACAATTAGAAGTATTCCTAATACTTAAAGAAATTAAGTGCACTTTTCACTTACTAGACTATAAGTTTCGCAAATACTAGAAATGCATGTATTGTGTTATCCACAGAACCCTCGGCAAGGTGCATAGTAGGGATCCAGAAATATTTTTTAATTTGAATATATCACTTATTTTCCCCCTAGAGAATACCCAAATCATTATTTGTGGGGCATAATGTTTTTAAGACTTCAGGCTAGGGGTGAAATTCTACTCACCACCTAATAGTTATGGATTTGGAGATAAGTTATTTAACCTTTGAATAGCCAGTCTCTTCTTGCATATTATGGAATGTTGTTAATAATTATGTCTCTTTTCTAGTCATAGTTTGGCATTTAGAGATACTGCATGTAAATCACTGAACACAATCCCCAGCACAGAGTAAGCTGTGGTTAGCTGTGATTACTTATCTTGCAGGAGTCCTATAAGAACTGATAAAATGTTAAGTACTTGTATGGTTGTTGAATGAATGGATCCCAGTTACAATGCACTGAAGTGCAGGGGAAATTCTCTGAATGAAGTGTCAGAATATTTGTGTTCAGTTCTGCCATAACCGGAAGTGTCTCTGTGATACTGTGTAATAGCACTAATGATTGAATGAACCTCAGTTTCCTCAAATATAGCAAAACAAAGTTAGAGTAGGATCTCTCTACCTTTTCCTTGAGTGCTGAAATGCTCAGGTCAAATATGCTTTGTAGACAGGACCTTAAATTCTGTAATATTTATTTGAGGCATGTTTGGAGTATCTGCAGGTCTCACAGATACCCTGAGGCTCTGTTTATGCAGGCAAATTGAAGAGGAGACATGAGACTATTATAGGGCAGAATCTGGGAAAAGGGGACTCATTTGACCTGAACTGTCTCCATCAATACACTTCCCAGGGTGATTGCTCAACTCCCCATTTGACAATGTAGACAGAGCCTGAGGAAGGTTTGAGGGCAAATACAGATTGAGATAGTCAAACTTGCAAAATACATGCTCACTGTAAACTGTTTGATGTTGAGGGATTGTACGCTGGCTGAGAGAATCATGTTTTGATGTAATGCAGTTTAATTTGCCTAACCCCACTTAGCTGGCCATATCTGCCAATGGTTTTGATTACACAATCAAAATGAAAGTTTTCAAGAAAAGTACCAAATTGATGTGTGGAGTACATGGAAATGTAAAGTGCCTCTGAGTTCCAATTTTTTTCTATGTCATGTTCCATAAAAAGAAAAATGATTTTATGAATTAACAAACCATAGCTATGGAAAAGTACTTAAAGGACCTAGTTTTGACATAAAGTCTCACACAGACTGGCTTTTATACTCATTACCACTATATCCTAATATTATCCAGTTTTCTCAAAACTCTTAAGCTATGTCTTTTTACAGTTCTTGAATTATACCATCTTTCTTACCATTTGCAGGTATTTCACTGATTTTTCTCTCTGCCTGTACTAATTTCCTATCATCTTGACTTTTTCCCCCTGTTTTTTAGGTTTCTTTTTGGCCTAGCCTATTTCTATTTAACTTTTAGGTTTCAGTTTAACTATAATTCCTCCAAAAGAACTTTTTTTGCTCTTGGGATCCACTCTAGAAATTTCCTTCCTATCTCATTTCAACTTGTAACTATTTTAAAAAGCTTACCATAGTTATAATTCATAATTAGATATTTTCTCATAAATGTATCTTTATTTTTTCTCTCTATTAGACAGATGTTACCAATAGTATAGTAATTATTTCTGCTTTCTTCAGAGCTGTATTCCCAGCAAAGCACACAGAAGACATTCAGATATCTCTGGTTCTTAAAGTATGGGGTAATACACTTATGTTACATGCAAGGCCCAGAGTGGGGTATTAATAAAAAACATTTTTTGGAAGCATGACATCAGGATGTCATTCTATAGAATCTCTTTCTTTTTCCTAGTATCTGAAAAGGATGTAGCATGAAAAGATTCTTCATGTTCTGTCTGTCATAGAGACATTTTCTGAATTGTGAAGAAGTATTTTTATACTGAAATTGATTACCTTCATTGTTTCTTGCCTATATATACATACTGTTCAGGTCTCTAATTCACACACAGTAAAATCATAATTTGCAAGTGCCCATCAACCCATGAATGAATTAATAAACTGTGTTTTATATATATATATATATATAATGGAATACTATTCAGCCATAAAAAGATGGAGACTTTACATTTTTTATATTAACCTGGATAGAGCTGGAACATATTCTTCTTAGTAACGTATCACAAGAATGGAAAGGCAAGTATCTAATGTATTCAAAACTAATATGAAGTCAGTAGACAAACGAATACATGCCCACACAAAATAAAAACTCAATTTCATTGAAGTTGAGGGGTATGGGATAAGGAAGGAGTAGAAGGAAGGAGGGAAGGGAATTGGAGTGTTCTTACCTAATGGGCACAATATAGCATACCTCCTGGGTGAAAGGCATAAGTATAACAAAGACCTTACCTAATAAATGCAAATATTGTAACCTAATTGTACCATCATATGAATCCAAAATAAAACAAATCATCTAATCTTTTTTCTAAATTTAAAAAACATAGAACAATATATTGGAAGGTGTTCAAAACTCAAAATTAGGAATTTTGTTTTCTAACCTCAGTTCTACCTCCAATTTAATATTCAATTCAGGTAAATATCTCAGCATTTTGGTATTTAAGTGGTATTTATGCTGTTCCTCTGTTTAAAGTTCCCGTATTTCAAATTATTTTGTCATTGGAACAATCAGGCAAGAGGAAAAGAGCTCATGTGTCCTTGCTTATGGTGATAGGACCTTGGGAAGTGTCAGAGGTAAAGGATCTATTGCTGGTGAGAGGTTGCTCCTAGCAGTGCCATGCCTCTAGGGCAGAGGGCTGAGGTTAAATCTTATCTTGGACAATATTTGAATTTGGCATATCGCAAGGTGAGTGGGAGTGGGGTGTTTTCTAGTTTTTGTGCACCTGTTCTCTTGGTGAGATTAAAATGATCAGTCTATCACTTTTATGTTAATTTAAAAAGGGTACACATGTATATATTAGACATCTTAGAAAGGGCAGGTAAATTGTATGCTAAACAATGTGACAGCAAAGACAAATTACATATACCTGAATATTCAAAGCTGTTTCTGAGGAGGCAAGTTATATGTGAAATGTAAATTTGTTTATTTTTTAAAGACATTAAAAATGGCAGCTTGATGCAAATTAAATAAATGAAATT
>NW_003852822.1:27819-41687 GCF_000181295.1 Otolemur garnettii | reverse complement strand
TATGAAAAGTCCTAGTACTATATCAAGTTTTGAAAGAAAAGAGAAAGAAAGAAAAAAAATAAAAGTCCTTTTTTCTGAGTAAAATATTTCTGACATAGATATGCAAGAAAATCTGTGACTCAGTAATCATCACAACAAAAATACTTCTATCTCTTTGGTATGTTCTTGATTGACCCTCCTACCCTGAAAAATAACCCTTGCCTTAAAACAAATAACAAACAAACAAACTGGAGGTTGAATATCTCTCTCTAACGAAACAATTCTGAGAATTTTGAGTAAACAACTTAGTTTGGATTATCGTATTTACAATGCCATACTTAAAAACTTAACACATGAGACATATAGAATATTTGAATTGAACTCTAAAACAGATTTGGAGAGGAAACTTAAAACAAGGAAAGCGTATTAAAAGACTTTTCTCCTCCTTTTATTAAGAGTGTTACATCAAAACTGATAATAGCTCTACATGTATTTTATTCATATATGATGAAACTTAATTTTCATTGTTTGGCATATGATTGAGATACTTTTACTTAATAATTATGAGACAAAGAGTGTGTCTAGTCATTGTGAGATATTTCTGGAAGCCTGGACTAGTTGTATCTGGTCTATCTAGTTTGGCATAGGGCTATTTTTAACAGGGCATGTGTTATAAGCAAAATAATGATTCCCAAAAGATAGCCATGTCCTAATTCCCAGAACCTGTAACTATGTTGTGGCAAAAGAGACTTTTCAGATGAAATTAAATTTATGGATCTTGAGGTGGGAAGATAGATTAGCCTAATTATATGCGTTCTCAAAAATAAGAAATGATGGAAGATGTCATCTGAAAAAGAGTACACTTACAGTTGGCCACTTTTAAAAATGGAGGAAGGGGCCATTAGCCAAGGTAATCCATTAGTAATGGACTTGATTTTATAAGCAGTAAGAAAGTGTGGGATCTTGTTTTGGCAACCCCATAGAAATGACTTATGTCAACAGCTCAATGAGCAGGACACAGTCTCCTTTACAGCCACCATAATGGAATCACCTTGCTGACATATTGATTATAGCCCAAAAAGCTTTGTATCAGACTTCAGATAATAGTAAATGTATGTTGTTTTAAGCCACATTTAAATTGCAGATAATTTCTAATGCAGCAATAGAAAACTAATACAGCATGTTATGTATTTCATTTGTCTTACAGAGTAGCCCTTACCTGGTGTTTTCTGAATACCCAATGATAAGGACTTTTGATAAAGTTCTACATGAAATATGGTTTTCATATATATTAATTATTGAAACTAATAGGTTTAGAAGTGTTGAATTTGGATAGGGTTTTCATTCACAACTATTTTGTTGTCATATGCAGCCTACAGGTCAACTATTAGAAGAATATTTTTAAATCAAGAAATAGGACTACCAAAATGTTAATTATATTGAGCTAAAATTTCAAAATGTTTTGGTAATAATATGGATATGTGCTTCCCCGTTAACACATAAATAAGGTCTAATAATAGGTCTCTCCACTACTGTGCTTTTATGTGGCATTATTATAATTAATATTTCAAGATATTTGAAATACTTTAATAAAATAAAAAGATACTTGCTAGGAATGACAAAGTGTATTAATGCTCTATGGTTTGTTTCCTATATTAAACATAAAACAAAATACTAAATAAGGTATATTATATTTTTCCCTTTTGAATTTACAGAGCCCCTATCATCAAAACGATGAACAAGAATAATTTTTCCTGGATCAATGGACTTATTAGGCTCTAAGTCTAATAGTGAAATTGACCTATTTAAGTAAAAATATATATATATATACATATTTAGAAATATCAGCAATATATCCCTATATAATTTTGAGCCAGTTACATTCTTATGAATGACCAGAATGCTAATGCTCCTCAACTCTTACCAAAGCAGTAGATTCTTCTGCCATATTGATATCTTAACAAATGGAACCTTTTTCCTTTTATTTTCTGTTTATAATTGCTAACTTTAATTTTAGAAATTTTAATGATGTGGTTGTCTTTTAACATCTTATTTTAATCACAGATAAGTGTCCTAAAATTGACAACAGCAAAAGAAAAACTATAAAACATGCTATATACTATAATATATAATGATAATTTCACTCAGGATGCTCATAATTTTTTAAAAATAGACTTTATTTTTATTTATTTATTTTTGCAGTTTTTGGCTGGGGCTGGGTTTGAACCTGCCACCTCCAGCATATGAGACTGGTGCCCTACCCTTTTGAGCCACAGGTGCTGCCCAAGATGCTCACAAATTAAAAAAGAGCAAGATGCCAAGAAGCTGTCACTACTAAACATAGAAAAATTAGCTCAGCATTGTAGTCCCAGCTACTTGGGAGGCTGAAGTAGGAGGATTGCTTGAGCCCAAGAATTTGAGGTTGCTTTGAGCTATGAGGACACCACTAAACTCTAGCCTGGGCAACAGAGTGAGACTATGTTTAAAAAAAAAAAAAAAAAAGCAAGAGAAACAACTGATAATGCAGCAGATGCGTGATAAATGATACTAAATTTGGTGTGCTAGGGGTGAGGGCTGGAATGGAGAGAGGAAGCCAGGGACAATCAGGGATACTCAGGTGAGATAGCTTTCCTCAAGGTAGCTCATATCTTCACACTACTGAAATTTTGGTCTGAGTAAGCCTTTGTTGTGACATACTTTCCAGGCCATTGTGGAATGTTTAGCAACATCTCTGTCGTCTTATCTACCAGATGCCAGTAGCACCCAAAGATATGATAAAGAAAATGTTTCCAAGTATTTTCAAATGACTTCAGAGCACCAAATTAACACCTGGTTGAACACCCGAGCTCTGAGAGCATCAGAGTGAATTACAGGTCTCAGCAACATTCCCATCACCTGAAAGCTTGTTATAAATACTCAGTCTCAGGCCCCACTCCAGAATTACTGACTCTAAATTTGCATTTTTAAAAGGTTGCATATTGATTTTGAGAAGTACCTCTTTTTGTAGTTCAGGAATCCTGGAAATGTCAGTAGCACAGATATTCTCACGGAGTGACAGAACTCCCAGTGGTCACAGAACTCCCAATGGTCAGAGGGAAGAGCAAGAATAGGAGATAGGACCCAAAAATCAAGCAAGAGCCAGAAGACAACACACTTTAACAAGCTCATAAAAGCATCAAGATATTCTTTGAGCAAAGGAAATCAGTGAAGAGTTTTAATAGGAGAATTAAATTTAATAGGAGAATTAAAATGATCTGATCAGATTTGCTTTAAAAAATAATTTTATGTTCATATGCTTCAATTGTCACTCTAGTGGAATGAACAGAATAAAGAATGGTAATCTGTACTTATGAATTTATTTCATATCCCACTCCATATTAGCAACTGGCAGTTCTCTGATTAATCTAAAAATATGGCCTCTCCATCAAATCAAAGAGAAACTGTAACTGTACAAGCAATTCTCAGGGGAAAATGCAGGGTAGCTTTCGATATTTCTTTAGGAAGGAAGTCATGTGTAATGGCTCAAGAGCCATCAGGTTAAGATTAAATCTTTATATCATATTTAGATGGGTTTCCTGCTGTTCTGGAAATTAATTTGAATTAATCATGATCTTTCTACCCTTTGTCATCCTTTTTTTTAATAGCTGAATTAGTCCATAGCACAGTGGCCTTACAGACTTGGGAGGCCTGATTTTTGCATTTTGGCCTGAGGATAGGAAGTCAAAAGCTGGCAAAGATGAATGCTTTGCAGAAGTGACAAATTTAGTTTCCTGGAGAAAGTTGCTGACTGCAATGTTCCAACTAGAGCAGCTTATCTGCTCCTCCAGATGTTGAAATAATGACAGATGCTTAGAGAAAGCTTGACGAGAGGAAGAAAGGAACCAGCTGAAGAGTCCAACCTGTTTGTGTGGAGGGAAATAAAGGTAACACTTATTGAGATTCCTATTCTGATGAGGTCTGTATATACATCTTTATAGCCAAAATATGGTATAACTGTAGGCAAACTTACTGGTAGATGGTTTTGTGCTATTGGAGATATAGACAGCACAGAATTGTGGTTCTTTCCTTCACATGATTAATAAATCATTATAACACTTTATTAAATATGAAATGACCTCTGGGTACCTGTGTGGACTGACAGGACACTAGTTTATAATGACTGCAGGTATATGATTGCATTTTCCAGAGCTGTATCAGGTGGAACGAGTTTCCCATTTTATGCAACATTTCCATCAATTCATATTAAAGACATTTTAAATCATTAACTGATTATTAGATCTCTAAATAAGCTATATAAATTAATACTTCCTAAACTAGCATAATTAGCAAATTCTTGTTAAGAAGTTTAAAATTTTGTGCAGCTGCCCAAAATTCACAAGATATTGAAGTTGGTAACAGATTAAAAGGTGAATAAAAAAAGGATGATTAAGAATAATTTAACTTACACTGTGTTTGACATGTCGATGGTAACTCTCCTGGCTTACGTGTATACATGAGTATGTAGGAAAAATAACCCACAAAATTGTGCTTTGTACACCCATACCTTTTTCATTTCATATCTTTGTGAGTTTTTTTCCTTTCTGGTTTTCTTTGAAAGAGGTTTTTCATCTCATGTGAGAGAAACCTGTTCTTACTGGAGGAAAATTTACTCAGTTGTAAAATATGGTTTGCAAGATGAAAGAGATGTTTCTCCAAACATGTCACCGTCCCTAAGAGATTTCTTTGCATTTTACTTGAACTGCTGAAGGAACATTTTCATAGTATTCTCTTTGGTCCTTCTTATTCATGGTTCAAATGCACTTAGTATGAAATTATTTCTTTGTTCAGTTGAAATCTAATTTTTGACTGCACACCCTGAACCCTATCCCTCAAGTAAACCCTTCTCTGAAAGAGTCTAAGAGTTGTATGCCAGCTGGATGGAGTTGGCAAGCCAAAAACCAGACTTGCTGACCTTAGGAGGAGGGATGCCTGACAGAGAGGTCAGGACTTGGGCTGTGCGAACAGATCTAGGGTCACACAAAATCTCAATCTTTTTCTAATGGTATTTTGGAATGTGACGACTCTCAATTTACTCTAAGTCTCAGTAAGCCACAGAGGAGAGAGCCTGTCTACTCACTCATATATGCACACATCCCTGCTGTGAATGATCAACAGAAACAAGGTAGAATTTCAGAACTTTTGTCAGAGTATAAAAAGAGCTGTTTGGCCATAGATATAATTCTTTCTCCAATCCTTAATTCACCACTTAGCAAAAATGCAGCCATTTTAGTCTTCTGAAGATCAACAAGTAGAGTGAGTAACAGAGATAGAGAAATGCAGGGTACCCATAAAGTTCTTGTGCAATTCATTATGTTAAACTATTTTAAATCTCGCACAAACTTTATGTCCACCCTATAATTCAGTTTCTAGGTTTTTTCCCCCGTCCCTGATGAACAAACCCAAGAACACGCTTGCACATTCTGTCTGCTGCTCATTATCTGTATCACGGGAGAAGAAAATATATGGCTTATGGAAACTGATGCATTAAAAATCATAGTCCGCTTAGGACTATTTTTATTGCAGTATCTATCTTACATTTTGGTCAATTAATAAATCACATTTTTTGATCTGTAATACATATAACATTATACTTGTTTTACTATATTTGCATATTTATTATATTCATATTTTCACCAGTAGTACCGGAGAGAGGGGTCCAATTTTGCTACATTCACACCAACACTTATTATTATTTTATATTGTCCATCCTAATAGGTGTAAGGTGATATCCCATTGTGATATTGATTTACATTTTCCTAATGTTTAGAGATATTAAGCATCTTTTCTTATGCTTCTAGGCCATTTGTGTATTTTCATGGTAGATAAGTCTATAGAGGTTATTTTAATAGGGTTATTTTTGTTGTTGATGAGATGTAGGGGATCTTTACATATTATGGATATTAAACCCTCTATCAAATATGTGGTTTTCAAACATTTTATCCCATTACATAGATTGCCTTAATTTTGATTGTTACTGTATTTTATCCTATATGAAAATGGTCAAGTTTATTCTGAACTTTTAGGTTCTGCTCAAAGAAATCACAATTGTTTCCTTGGATTATAGTAGTGCAGGATTAGATTTAATACAAATATTCCCTCTACTTTCAGTCCTGACACTTTTACATGTTCCCCTACATGTAGACATCTTCCCTTTTTTTCCTTCTTCCACTCTCTTGCTCTCACTCTCTTTTTTTTTCCTGTTGCAGTTTTTGGCCAGGGCTGGACTTGAACCCACCATCCTGGGCATATGGGGCTGGTGCCCTACTCCTTGAGCCACAGGCACCACCCCTTCTCTCCTCTCTTTCCTGTCCTCTTTCCTCCAATATTTCCTAATTCATATTGATTTGAGTTTTCCACTTTTTATAAAGCTAGACTTCATGATAGGATGCATGATGACATTCATGAAAAATTTGTTTAAATTAAATTTAGGGAATACTATGACACTACTTGTTTTTCATTTGCTGCAAAAAGAAGATCCATGGAGCACATGCAATTTGAAGGCTCCCATTTATAAGATCATAAACTTTACATATTTGCCACATTGATTCAAACAAATGGATGAAAAAGGATTATTTATGTTTATTCACAAGATAATATGTTTGGGACTGAAATTGTGGGACATTTTATGGTGATGTACTAGATGTAGAATATTAAAATGTGACAGCTCACAGAAATTCCAGGGCCTCTAAGAATATTTAAAAGTAATAAAAAACAAATCCAAGGAACTATCTCAACTCAATAATAACTATAATGATGAGTTAATTCACTATGACAATCACTATTTTGCATAGTTTACTTGCAATATGTCATTTAATCTGCACTGCAACCCAGTATGATTGATAATATTATTCTTATCTTGCAGTTGAAATTTCAAATGCTCATGGTACTTGCCCATGGTTACAAAGATGGTAAGAGGAAGTGTTCATATTTGAATCTGGAAAGTATAATAATAGATTCTATTAGCTTTACTTACAATTTTCCCTCCTTCTTTGTTACCTGCTTTAATGAGCTAAATATTTTATTTCTTAGATCAATGCATAAATATATAAATACTAGTTGCTGAAAAAAACTGAGATAAAGAGAATTTAAGTAACTAGTATGACATTGTAAATTAATAGTTTATATCTATTTTGCAAATATTTTAATATCTAGGAACAGATATTTAGTTTTGACTTGGGAAACTGGGCTTTATTTTCATCAGAAACCTGGTTTAGGACAGTTTGTTTCCTCTTTTATTGAGTCCAAAGGCCAGATGTGCCAAATTTTGTTTCCTGGGGCCTAATTAAAATAGGTGAGGGTGCAATCATGAGTCACCAGGATGTTCCTAATAAAATGGAAATCAAACAGGACTAACTAGAGAAAGTGAGAGCCTTCATTAGGCTCCTGGGAGATTGCAAAACACTATGGTTAACTTCCCTATATATTCAATAAAAGATATTTGGAGGTCATTTTAGTGACTAAAATCTTCCAAATGTAGGAGTAAGCAAAATCTCAATTCTTTACTTACCCCTGTTACTCACAACCTGTGCGCCCTCAGAAGAGTTACCTTTGGTGATTTCCTCTACTAAGCAAAGAATTTAGATGGAAACATGTTTGTAGACAAAGACAAAGAGCTAGTGGGCACATCTTGCAGTAAAATTAGAAAGTGTGTTCACACACACACACACATGCAGTTCTTAGGCCACCTAAACAATTCCTTCATTTATTCAATGATACTTGAAATCCCACGTGCCTATCAAAGTGATGAGACGTAAAAATGAACACAATCTTGGAAGAAAAGACACTGACATTAAATTTCTTCCTTCCTCTCTCCTTTCTTTTCTTGATCCCTTTTCTTTTTCTAAATGGAATGTCAACTCTATAGGGTCATTTTTTGGGTAGGATTTCACTTTTCATCACATTCCCAGCAGTTCTCAGAGAGTCTTGCTTAATAGGCGTTGGTGATCAAGTGTGAGAGAAAGTTAACAGTGCACACTGAGGATACAAAGTGCACCTGTCACAGTGATGGATCCTGGGGAGTAAAGCTGTAACCCAGACAACATTTTAATGGGTGAACATGTAATTTAGGAAATAATGCTACTGTCCAGCTAGGCTTTAAAGGAAGCATCTCCCACTCCTCTATTTGCATTGACTTGAACAATAAATCTACAACCACACTGTCTTTATTCATTGTTAAATCATTTTTATCCATCTCAATAGCTATAATGAGACTTTATAATCTATGGTCTGGTGACTGTATTGTTACCCTAAAGATTTTTCTTCTCCCGTCTATAATTTATTCTACCTGGTATGCCCAGAGCAAAATTATCTTTTAACAACACAAATCGTCTTATCTTCTGTTTTATAAAAATAGTGAATAAAGGAAAAGCAAAGTGAAATTTTATTCAGAATAGTCCGTTGTAAAAATTTTAGATTCCTTAAGTTTGCAAACACAACATCATATATAATTCAAAGGTAATACTTGCTTTCTGTCTCTTTCCTCTGTATTCTCTTCTTCCCTGCCTCTCTCTACCTTGTGATTTGTCTTATGTATTTTTAAAATTTATTTTTAATTAACATGTAAACATTTTACATATTTATGCTGTACGTTTGTACAACGTGATGTGTTGGTATATGTACATATTGTGGAATGGCTAACTCAAGGTATTTAACATACACATTACATCACATAATTATCCGTGTGTGGTGAAAAAGAGTTAAAATTTATTCTTACAATTTTCAAGTACATAATATTAATGTAGTGTCACCTGTTGTTACTCTGTTTCAAGTACACAGAAATTGTTACACAATTTTAAGTACATAATATTAATATATGGTCACCATTTTTACTCTGTTTCTATGAGTTATATCAGTTAGAGGAATTCTACCCACATGTGAGGACATGCAGCGTTATCTTTCTGTGCCTGTGTCTGGCTTATTTGTCTTATAATAGTGCCCTCTTTGACAAGATTTCCTTCTTGTTTTAGGCTGAATAATATTCCATTATGTATATATGTACCACCTTTTCTTTATCCATTCATTCACTGATGGACATTTTTAGGTTGATTCCTAGCCCTGTCTATTGTGAATGGTGCTGCAATAAAATTGGGAGTGCAGACATCTCTTTAAGCATATTGATTTCATTTCCTTTGGGGATATACTCAGTAGGGGGTGTTGCTAGATCATATGTTGTTCTACTCTTTTTTTTTTTATTGTTTCAAGTTAATTTGAAAGTACAAAGAATTAGGTTACGATATTTGCATTTTTTTAGGTAGAGTGCCTCTTATAATTATACCCTACCCCCAAAAGGTGTGCCTTAATTGCACCAATCAAGTGGGAGCATATCCACCCCTCTGCTCCTTCCCCTCTCCCAGCTCCCTCATTCCCCTGCCCCCTATCTTGAATTGATTTGAGTTTTTCTTCTATGTGGGTGTGCACTAGATGCTCTACTGGCTTTATATTAGTATTGAGTACATTGGATTCTTGTTCATTCATTCTTTACTAAGCAAATACTTTACTAAGAAGAAAGAATGTTTTCCACCTCCACCCAGGTTATATTGTTTTCCAGAATGAAATGGCTATATGAATTCACATTCACACCAACAATGTGCGAAGGTTGTCTTTTCTTTATATTCTCACCAAAATATCTAGTTTATAAACTTCCCATAACCTGCATAAGCCATGCTTCTGCTAATTTTAATCACTGCCTTCCCTTTGTCACTGAAACTTTTCACCACCTAGCTAGGAGCATGTTTATTTTTTTCAAGGAATATCAATTCAGTTATGAGTCCTTATCTTTAATTCTCCTTATTAGAAATTTTGAACTATGACACTAGTTTCTAACAGAGGAAATAAGTCAGTCCCAGACCTTCCAATCCTGATCATATGACCAAAAATAAAGGTTAATTTAATTTTGTTTAAAGCTTACAATTTTCCCCTTTCTCTAAAAATCACCAGGAGATTGTTTGAGTCACTGGTTATTTACAAGTTAATATCGGAAAAGTTGTGGATATGGAGCACAGCTGCTTCTTATAAGCCAAAATTCTGAAACTGATCAGTGTAAGCCTGTCTTTGCATTAAAGCATCATCATAAACATACCTTACAAATAGTTAGCTGTGCCATAGACTATGGGAATTTTTTAATGAATGTTCATTGTGATTTGTGGAATAAAGCAGCTCAGAGCTGTATAAATTTCCGTGAAACTGTTCCTATGAAAGAATATCATCTCTCATATGTAACCCTCTGTCTTTTTAACATACGATTCTTCAATACTTTTCCAATAATTATGACTGCAGAATACATAGTATATAATTACTGTAGACAACTTAATACCATAGCTAGAACTGGAGATTTTTTGCTACCTGATTCATAGCTTAAGGAGCCACTGAAACTTTTAATAACCAGGAAGTCCACACATCATAAGCAACAGTAACTGTGAAGTCTAGGGATAAGTGGAAGGATGCAGGATTCTCACATAATAAAGCACATTATTAAATTTCCTAAAATAAGTAATCCCAAAAGAATGTCCATATATATTGCTAACTTCATGAGTCACCCTGAAAACTCACTTCTATTTAGAGTGCAGAATCTCCTGGATTAGAAGATTTGCATTTAAATGGTCTTTCCCTCCTGGCAGCCACAGGTTCCTGCATAGGCTAATGCTGCTTTCCCTTTGTGCAGCACATCCATAAAGGGTCCTAATAAATCCCACCATTGTGATGATCCCAGAGTCTGTCAAAAGACATTGAAGCTGTTCTTACAGGCACATTTGAAATAGGGTTTTCTCTATTGCCTTTGGGGAGTTTTTAAATATAATTAGGATAATTAGCTATTTCCCTGCAGGCTGTCTTTATAAATTTAAGAAAAATGCCATCCTTGGTCTTAGTAGATTAAACAGAAACAAGCATTTGAAAATCTAACCACTAACTTCAATAGCCAAATAGGAGATAGTTTAACATTTATAAAAGTTCTCTTCCTAATATTGTATGTGTGTTAGAACGGCCTTTGAGAAATTATGTAAATGATGAACTATTGGGAATATAACCCAGATTCTCAGTTACTACTATAGAACCGGCCCTCACTGTAACTTGAAATTATTTCTTAAGTTATCTAGTATAATATCTTAATTTTAAATATGATTTTTCCACTTGAAAAATGGAATAATCATGGCTGGAATAATCTGAAAGATGTGACACCATTTATAGCATGTTGTAGACAGTTTATCAATATCAAATGTTTTTCAAGAACTGCCTGAGTTTAGTTCAATATGCTATCAATTGCAACACAAGACACATGTAATGGAAATGCCTATATGGGGTGGTTAAGAAAAAGAAGTGGAAGAAGAACCCTGTACACAAATCCCATTTCCATATGTAGGTATGTGTATACTAGAAAACATTCCCCCCAAACCAAATAGACTTGAGCCAATGGAAAGACATACCCCCTGCTCTTAGCTAGGACGTTTTGAAACACCATAATTAAAATTTTCTCTAATTCAGTTTAATTCTCAAATTATTTTGAACCCAATAAAATACAAACAATATTTCTTTTTTCCCTTTAGGATAGGTGATTTGATACTAAACACAACTTAGAAAAAATTAACATCAAAGAATTGCAGAGAAATAATAATAAAGGGTATTCTATCACATAGTAAATATGCCTCATAGCTTCTTTAAAACACACAAAAATCTTTAAATACAGTATTATCACCTATGTAGACAGAACAGTGAAACAGGGCCCAGAAGAATACATAACTATCTACAAAATCTAGGATAGTTAAGTATTTCAAAGCACTGATGCACACAGCTTAACTTTTTAAAATAGACAGTATTAAGAAAACTAGATAGCAATTATGAAAATGATTTAATTTGCTCAATTCCTCATACCACATATCTGAATAATCTGTAAAGGAATCAGAGATCTAGGAAGAGGAGGAGGAAGGGGAAAGTGTGAGGAGAGGAGAGTGACATTTTTTATTAATCTGGGGAGAAATAAAGAGATTGACAAAGACAAAATGTCCCTAATATATAAGGAATATTTAATGTTAATCAATCAATGAACTACAAATTATATAGAAAAGGGGGCTAATGACACTAACAAACAAGTGTTTAAGAAATTCATAAATAGGAGCATTAATATATGTATAGGTGATGAGACATCATATATATGAAGAGAAATGCGAATTAAAACAATATTGAGATACTCATTAGATTGGCCAATCTCCAAAAGCTTGACAATGCACTGTCTCATCTAGGCTACAGAGAAACTTGCATTATCTCCTAACACAATTTGCATACAGAATGGTAATACAGTTTTGTGCAGAACTTGCAAACATCAAACAAAGCTATTTGTGCATTTATTCTTTGTCCAAGAAATCTAACTTCTAAGAACTTATCCCAAAGGTACACTTCCAGCAATACAAAAATAAAAATGTACAAGGTTATTCTCTGCAGCATTATATGTAAACGCAACACATTAAAAATAGCCTAAATGGTCACACATAAGAATTTTGTTGAATACATTATTTTAATTCATTCTGTATTATACATCATCTAGTACAGTGCTGCTTTAAAACTAATAAGCATCTCTATCCACCAGTATGAAGATATTGCCAAAATATGTTACTAAATTTAGAAACAAAGTACATATTGTACACTGCCTTTTGTTTATAAAAGGAGGGAGAAAAAGTAAGTAAAAAAAAGATGAGGAAAAATTCCTTATTCTACAGGTAGGGGAAGAATTAAAAAAGACACTTTAACTGTTTTTAGTCTGCTTATTCGTATTATTTTTTGTTGTGGGCATAGAGATCATGAAACTCCTTTAAATATAGTGTATAATTGAGTTAATGAGTAAAATCATTGAAGTTAAAAGCTGGGGTTCTCACTGAGAGAAAGAATTTGTGTGTCTACAAATGTGTAGAATTTGTGATGTGTGAATGTGAATTTATATTGTGAATGTATGCACACACATACATATGAATATATTTATTTTTTCTAATCACCCAAAAAGCCTAGAAGCAATATCAATTATAGTAGTAATGAGCATACCTAGTATTCAGAGCTTGGCTTCTAAGAATCCCTCACTACCAATTGGAACCAGGATTCCTGGAGATACAGTGGATTTTCCAATGAAAGTGCAAAATGATCATGGGATGTCTAATTATCCAGAAGGAGGAAAGTGAACCCAGAAATGATGGGGACATGACAAAATGACACAGGAGCCACTGTGAAAGATTTCCTTAGCCAAATCTGGATAATTTTATCACCAAAATATAAAAAGAAACTGATGGACTATAAAGTTTTAAATAAATTAGAAGTGTGTTATTTCACTTTGACAATAAATATATCTAAAGACAGATAAATATGTACCTAAAAAAGAAACAAAGAATAAAAAGAACACATTCTCACAGTGACATGCCCACTTTTAAAGATGATATGAGAGGTGGAGGTCCGAAGTCATCATTTTGCAATTCTCATGGTTAAAATTGTTCCAGGTAATTGTCCAGAGTTGATGGTAGCAGTACTGCCTCCTCTCAAAAAGTCTCCTCGGAAATTGCTTATTTTGTGGAAAGATAAATATTGCTGCATGCAGTGGAGAAGCATGATCATGACCTGAGGATCACAAAAAGAAGTCATCTTAAAGGATAATCAGAGACCTTGCACCTCTGGATGTATGTGATACATGAGAAAGGATTCTGCCTCATTTGTACTTTCAGTTGGCAAGTGATACCAACCTTGAATTAAATCCCTTGAGGCATTAGACAACACCCAAACTGGCCAATAAAATAATTGGCCTACATGATTTAAAGTATCAGGATCATGAAAAATGAAATAATGTTAAAGTCAGTTCCAATTTAAAAGAAGTCTAAAGA
>NW_003852822.1:25008-26959 GCF_000181295.1 Otolemur garnettii | reverse complement strand
TAAGTCCACTTAATACAGTTTAAGTCATATCTTTTTAAAGTTATAAACTCACTTCTTTTGACTTTGCTGCTGTCAACCTCTAGGTGAAATGTTCCAAAAGTTTGCATAGTGATTTTCCTATTAAAATGCAAATCAGTTTTCCTTAGTGACAAATATTAAATTAAAACCTCATATAAAGTAGAGAGATGCCTTAATGGCTACAAATTTAAATTTGATCCTATGTTAAGATCTGAGTTACAGGTTCTATCATGAATAAAGTTTGCAAAAGTCGTTTCTTACACTCTTTCATGCTTGATAATGAGATGTTAACTGTTTAAGAAGTGTTGCTAATGAGGGACAGGTTTTAATTGTTAACAGTAACAAACTATGAATAAATAGATTTGAACTAATTATTAAATTTTATTTTAAAATTGTATATATTTAGTTATTAATTTTGACAATGTCCAAAGAATTTGGCACAACAATCTCATATTCTTATGATGAAAAGTAATATTAATATTAATAATTTACTATGATATCTTGTCCCTGTATATTATTGACATATTTCATAGCATTCTTTAAAAGCTTAAGAAATGAAATATGCATTCTAGATTGGGTCATGACTGGTAGAAAGTTGGTTACATCCAAATAAAGTCTAAATTTTAGCTCAAAATAATGTGTCAATGTTTTATAAGCCAGGACTCTTGTGATTATAAGTTTCTGAGGCACAAGCGGTATACTCAGGAAATAGAGCACTTATGAGTCTATATCAATGAGAAAACTAGCTATGGTAGGGCACAAACTTCATCTCTCTCTCTTTCTCTTTCTCCCTCTCTCTCCTCTTTATATCTTGAATTTTCAAATGCTGAATAATTCTCTGCATTTCACTGACTGCCACTGCCAATCCTAACTTCAAGTTATCTGTTTAAATTCCAAAGGGAAAATATTTCTCCCTCCTCCATTATCTGTGCATTAAAACTGCCAAAGTGGTAAAACTCATTTTAGTTAGTTACACATCCTTGGAAGGATTACAAATACTGTTCATTTTGGTCAACCAAATCCATGTGATCAAACTAGAACCTAGTAAAATACAGAAAAATAATAATGTTTTATTGAGAAAACCAAGTCTATGCAACCATACCACCAACACATCTCATCCCAGATGTGGTTCTTGATCCCGTCATGACCTGTATATTTCTCAAATTATTATCGATCACTCCAAGTCTCCCTTCTTCACAAGATTACTGGTGACATGAGTTATGACATGATGCATTACTGATCTGGCTCCATGTTTATCTAACATTTGTAATGGCAAAATGTTTGACAAATGGAAATAGCAAGACAAAGAAATCAGTCTGAGGCAAGTAAAGAAATTGAGGAGTTAAATATGGGATAAAGTTATGTTGTTCCTTTTCACATGCAATATATGATGTGCAATTTTTATCTTAGCTCCTTGATACTAGATATTTTCCTCATTTAAAAATTATTTTATAGATACCTTAAAACAAATATAGGATCTATACTTATTTAGATCCTATATTGTCTAGAGAAATTGAGCTACATTTAGGAATAGAATTAGAGGAAAATTATCTTTTATATCTCTTTTTATCTCCTCCTTAACACACACACATTCATGCGCACACACAGGGTCTTTGTCTCTGTCAGACAAATGAATAAATAAATAAATATTTTTGTCTGGTCCTGATCTGTTCCTAGGAGAGCCATTGATTGATTGATTGACCCTGCTGTTTGGATAAAGGCCACCTTGGCTTGTGCTCTCACCCTGTCATTTTTATTTGTTTGCTTGTTTTGTTTTGTGAAAACTAACCTTTTTCTTTCAGTGACATTTTTCTCCTTCTAAACCTTTATTTTTCTCCAAAGCTCCCATTTCAAAGCCCACTGAGGTTATGACCTATAGGTCTTGTTTTCTTTTTTAGATAGATTGTTTTAAGTTAGGCTCAAAAAAAAAAAA
>NW_003852822.1:19895-23889 GCF_000181295.1 Otolemur garnettii | reverse complement strand
AGCAAGAACCCTACTATGAATTGTGTAAGCGAGTGATCTAGGGTGCAGGCTCCTTAATGAGAATCTAATGTCTGATGCTCTGAGGTGGAGCTGAGGTGGTGATGTTAGTGCAGGGGTGTCTCATTGCAGGAAAATAAGCTCAGGGTTCCCCCTCACTCTGTGTAATTGTGAGTTGTACAATGGTCTCATACATACATACATATGCATATATATCAAACAAATTACAATATAATAATAATATAAATAAAGTGCATGATAAACGTAATGTTGTACAATCATCCTGAGCCCTCTACCCCCTGCCCAGTCCTAGAAAACATTGTCTTCTATGAAACCAGTCCCTGGTGCCCACAATGTTGGGGACTGTTGCTGTAAATCATTTTTGTTATGGAATTCAGTAAGGCAGAGGTGGCAAGGGTAGGTTTCTATTTTGTTTTAAATTCAGGCTTTTTTTCCTCATAGGCAGTCATGTTGTAAAAACCTTTTCACCTCACTGTGCCTCCTACACAGTGTCTGCATGTGTTTAGGGGGCAAATAAATGAATTAAAGAAACAATATGAGGTCCTGATAATAACAATAATATATGCATGTATAAAGAGCCACTGATACATGCTGGAAACTTGAGATAGCAACTGTTCATCAGTGTGCTAACTGTGGAGTAAACTACTCTGTTGTGTCTTAGTGTCATCATGACTAGAATTTAAAGTTAGAAAAGGGAAGATTAATAGGAAAAATATAATATGAGAAAGGAGTAGTAATAGAGAGCATATATCCTGTATAGAGGATAGCAATTATGATTTATATGATAACCAAAAGGAATGTGTGTCAGTTTATTGAACATTTCCTACAAAAAAAAGTCACTTTTGACAAATTTGGCAACCAAAAGAAAATAAACATTATGCTAATGACTTTGATAACAGAGACCAGCTAGATCAGCTTTAAAAGTCTTTAAATCCAGTTGATATCTGTGATGGGAACTTGTATTGTCATTTGGGAGATTAAAGTGTTTCATTTAACACTCATGAAAGCTCAGATGTGAAAAGTAAAATATCAGTGGTTGTTAACAGTAATGATTTTCAAATCAGAATCATTAACGAAATAGATTTCTAAAAGAATTGGGGATAAAAGCGGTTGCAACAGCATGTCAGTTTAGAAGGGTGTTTCGATTAATGAAAGAAAAAAAGAGATATTGACTGATGATTGAAGAGTTGAAGCTCAAAAATATCGACTCTAACTTTTAAGTGGATGAATGGGAAGACATACAGAAAGCACCATTGACTGGTGCTAAATTCTTAGCACATTCTTTCTCTTAGAGAGGTTGAACTGAACTCTGAGCTCATATTGAATTCACAGGAGCTTTAAGGGAGTTCACATTAGCACGACAGGGGGTAAAGCAAGATCAGATTGTGTCCTTTCAATGCTTTTAGTGTTCAGTGTCTCAGAAGTCAGTGGGAATTCGCAGTGTGGTGAAACTCAACAGGGACAGTGAATGAGGAATGACATCTGTACCTTTTTTGCCCTGCGTGGCAGACCAAAGCCTCATATAATGAATGAGTAATTTATCATTTGGAGCTCATTATTAGAAACCATTCATTGTGTGAGCAGATTGTTAATCATTTAAAGTGGGTAACTTTTCAATAACTCCAAAAAGTGCTCACTATTTAAATTAAAAATAAAAGTCTTGAAATCAAAGAATCCAGGTATAAAACCAAATTGGTGATTTTTTAGTTTTGAAAGATTGTGCACATTACCAACTCTGACCTCAGTGCTGTCTTCCCTACAACAACAATAGCAGCACACATTTATTTCCTAAGATAGACACACGTATCAAATGTAATGACATACTTAATTGCCTACATTAGTATCTGATGTGAAAATGTAGCACTGATACTATGTGCTCTACTGCTTTTACTCATAAATAAAATAATTTCCTGGAAATTTCTAGTATTGCCAAAGTTAAAATGTGACAATTTTTTAACAACAGATGGATAAAGTAACTCAAAACTTGATCTATTTGATTATTTGGCCAATTCACTAATTTTAAGCTATATAGCCAAATAGTGACTTGCAGCTAAGATTTTCACAAAACTAAAATGGATGTATCTTAGAACATGGTTAGTTTACTATCATTAAAAATTATCAGTATGCCCAGGAAAATGTGGTTGATATAGGAACCATCTCTAATGCTGCTAAAGATTACATTTATAAGCATTCAAACTCCTCTTCTGATCCTAATATTTGGAAAGCTAATAGTGCAATGGTGATGAATTAATTTACATGATAAGTATCAATTAACTTTTTCTGGTTGAGGTGGGGGCAAACAATACTGTCTTACCCAGGTTATTTAGAAAGTGAGACTGGGAAAATATTATACTAGTGGCATTTTATTGATCAGTTTTAAAAGCAGGACACTAATGGGGCTGAGAAAGAAAAATTAGTTAAGGAAAACTATGAAGCTCTGTTGGGTCATACCTTTGCATTCTCTCTACTTCTTCACAGAAAGCATTACAGAAACAGCTATTCAATTAGTGGGTGTGCTTACATGCTTTGCACAACGTTATCTAAAGGAGCTATAAGAAAAAAGTATACCTTAAATGTGATCCATAAATGTTAGAAATGAGCAGGAAACTACCAAAATGGCCCTAGTTCATCCGCTGCTTAATATTGGCCAATATTTGTTCAATGTGGAGCTGACTCCTCTGTACTTAAGTCATGTGCTCTATGGTGGCCACTCATGAAGACCCGTGACCTTATAGATAAGTCTGAAAGTAACAAAGTTGATTCTGCATGAATAGAATTTTACACATGGAGCCCAGGGTTTCAAATAACACACAGGAAGTTTAAAAAGTGTGGCATTCACAGCCTCCCAGACTTTCTCCATTTCAGTGCCTTTAACTCAGAAATCTTTTCATGGTGCTCTTATGCTGAAGAAATACCTAACAATTTAAATTATTGCATAGTTAAGCAAAAGCAACCTGACAAATATTTATGTCATAAGAACCAGGCAGCACCTGTGGCTCAAAGGAGCAGGGCACCAATCCCGGCCAAAAACTGCAAAAAAAAAAAGGAACCTATAGGTAATTTTTTAAAAGTATATAAACTGACAGAAAAATGTAACATTTATATTTCATCTTTAACCAGCTTATCTGTAATTGGATGTGGGTACCCACTGGATGAGTACAAGGTTTTAAACCTTGTGATTTAACTATACACCACCAACCTTATTTCTTATTTCATGTTGATTTTTCTGGCACTTTTGCAAAGATATGATGTTAATGATGTTATCAAAAGGATATGATATGCAAAGATATGATAAGTTGATTTTACTGGCACTTTTGCAAAGAGTGGTTACGTTATCAAAACCATATAGAGTGATTTAATATTTAAACTGCGAACTACCTTGGATGCGTAGTTTGGGGATGACTAACAGATGCTAAGTATTGCTTAAAAATGTGAAATGTCTTGCAGAATCCTGAACACCTTGGAACTCAATTTGGTAACTCACTAAATAGGGGGTTATATGAAGGAATGTGAAACAATTCAAAAGACCTATGTCTTATCAGAATTCTTTACATAGTTTTTGATCAAAACCCTTAGAAATATCATGGTACCAAATAGCCAGGGATATAACATGGTAGAATATAAACTTGCCGCTTTGGGATTCTGACTCTTTGAATAAAATATTATTTGTTAAACTCTAGAAAGATCTCTCAATGTATGTTGTTCATGTATAAGACTAGTAGAAGAATCTCTTTCATGAATTTGGTGGGAGTATTAAATGAGCTATTTATTTAAAACACTTTATATAGTACCTGCCTCTTAGTAATTGCTCAAAGATTATTATGCCACTACTGTCAGTAGTGGTACTCGAAGATCCAAGAAGTCCAATCCATTTCACATTACAGCCACTAATATCATCATCTCCTAGAATCTCTCTTTTGAATTGTCATTACCCTTACCTGGGAACACAGAGCAAGGTTTTTCTAGGTAAGATAAG
>NW_003852822.1:17957-18444 GCF_000181295.1 Otolemur garnettii | reverse complement strand
CAATGTATCTAAAGAATAGAGAAACAAACAACACATATGCTTATTATCAAACTGTCATTTACTGATAAGTACGCATGTACACAGAGCTATGTACAATCAGTGGAAATCAAGCAGGGGGCTGGGGTAGAAGAGGATGGGTGAAATCCTGCTTGAGGTACAATGAACACAATCTGTGTGATGGGTAAACTTAGAAGCCTGATTCAGGTATAACAAAATCAATACATGTAACCCAAAACACTGTACCTCTATAATATTTTGAAATTATTAAAAAAAAAACCCTGAATGGATACTTCATCTAAGAAGAAAATATCCACATAGTAAATAAGCATATAAAAACATACTGCAGCCAGGCTCATACCTAATACCAGCACTTGGGAGATCGAGGTGGGTGGATTGCTGAGCTCACAGGTTCAAGACCAGCCTGAGTGAGAGTGAGATCTTGTCTCTAAAAATAGCCAGGCACCTGTAGTCCCAGCTACTTGGGAGG
>NW_003852822.1:10681-15845 GCF_000181295.1 Otolemur garnettii | reverse complement strand
GTGGTTCTTTCTACCTAGATAGTTGTTGCCAACATTTTCATGCTTAGGGAAATACTAGTGAATATTCATTTAAAAAAATAACAACATGCAATGCTTTTCTTGCAGAAAATGAATATGACTGATCCAGTGGCCAGCATATTCCACATCTGTGTTCTGGCTTCTGTGGAAGGAGTGTGTGAGGAAGAGCTCCCATTACTCAACCATCTTTCCTTGAGCGCCATTCCAAGCATTTGACTTAAACTTGGGAGAATGAACATAGCATGTCTGCCTGGATGTTAATGACTAGCAGACCTCTAGATATTGTAAGACCAGGGATTAGGAAGAGCCTTGTTAACCTTGTACTTCTACGACTTACTCCACCTGTCATCACACACACATGCCCCAAACTCTTAGTGCCTCTTCTTCTGCTTGGTCTGAAACATCCTAACATCCAAACCTTATTTTTAACTCTTCTTGAATATATGTATTTCTCACTTTTTATCCTATGCCCTTGTAATACTCTTCTATTGAGATCCCTCCTCCCTCTCTGCCTCTTGAAATTTTACTCATCTTTTTCATCTGACTTAAATACCCTTTCTTCTATGAAGTCTTCCCTGTTTCCTGTAGGAATCATTTGCTGCTCACTCTCTGTGACTTCTCAACTGCCTTATGCTGTTCTGTGGTACAGGTGTATCACAGTTATTATAATACATTGCCATTAATTTGCTTTGTAGTGCGTTCCTCCACCCCTCCACATCTGCCTCCAAATTATGATTTTTTTATTGCTCTGAACCTATTGTTATTCATCCTTTATGGTTCATTCTCCCAGTTCCTTTGAGACTTAATGGGCATGTAATAGATTATGGTGATTTTAAGTTCCTTTAGGGGACACCTTTATTGCTAAGTGTCTAAGATATATTATCGATAAAGATTGTATTGGACATTATTTGGGATAAATATTCAAATATTCATTGGACAATATATTCAACAGAATGCAAATGATTTTCTAATTATGCAAAGCACTCAAACATGTTTTGACCTTACATTTTTAAAATACTTGATGTCAATTTAAAACATGGCTATACTTACTCAACTTTTTCTTCATCAGCGAGGATCATCCTGAACTGTTGTGTCTTATGTGAATTTGAGGATGGTTAACTCAAAGAGAAATAAACATTATTTACTCTCTGATTATAAAATGTCTGTTTATAACTGCATATAGCATTAATCCCTCTCTTAGCTATTATGTATGAATTTTTATTTCTTTATTTCGGCTTGTCTCTAATAGAACTACATATTCCATTATTTTCGCATAGGACAGAAATGCCAGTTTATGGAATGGATCCATTTTCTTGAGCCTAGAAGGGGCTTTCTCACCTGTGTGCCTTGATTCATGCACCTTTTCAACCTTGGTAACATTCTTCACCCTTTTCACCTACATCACTCTTTGTCTACCAAGGAATCAGCCTTATTTTCCAAGCTACCTCTAACTGTCACATGTACTCAAATAAACATGTCTTATCTGTGCCCCAATAATATACTCTTTACTTCTTGTTTTCACTCATGTATTAATTCTTCTGTTCAACAAATCTTTACTGGGCAGCATCTTTATATTTGGAACCAAGGGTACAGTGGTAGGCAATAGCACCCATAATGTTGTTCCTCTCAGAGTTAAATCTGGTTTAGAAAATCCCCTTGCATCATACATTTCAGAGAGTATTAAATGTGTGTATTTTTCTCCCTGTTAGATTCTGAACATTCTTCATTGACAGAGCCTGCATTTTGTGTTATATTCTTAAGCACCTCTGGCTGGGTGAAGGGGTATCCAGTAAATTTTTTACTGAATGGATATCCAAAGAACTTTGAATTTGTTTCATCTCACTCTCAATCAATTAGCTAGTAAATATTTAGTAAAATCTTCAATCATAAGTCTTGGCAGAGTTAGAAACATGCTTTATACTCTCTTGCAATGCAATGTTCTACATAAAATTGGAGCTCACTTCATCTTTTGATTGCATGAAGGTCGCTATGATCGTGTCCCTTTGCAACAGTCTATATGAATGAGCATAATAAGTGTTAAAGTAACATTAGGTGTTATTGTTTCTGTGTTTTGGGTATGTCCCATTGAGTATTTAATCACACCTCAGCCCTAATGATGTCAGGTCCGTAAAAGTAAAGCCCTTTGTTTACTGTCAAGGCATGAACATTAATGTGAACAATATAGATGAGTGAACACCACATACACGTATATTCACAGCTTCCAATAACTTGGTTCATGTTGTTAGCACATGCACCCATAATTGCCCCATTAATTAATAGAAGATCAAAAGCCATTCACCCAATGTTTGAAGGATATTGAAGATGCTTCCCGATAAGTCATTAATGGACAGGGAAGATACTATACTTGTTTTGAAAACCAAGGTATGTCTATTCTATCAGATATAATGAGAGCTCAGCAAGCTAGTGGTTGGACTACTACCTGCACAGGAGATAATAGGCTTCTGCAGGGAAACCAGTCTTTACAGTTCACTAGTCTTGTGACTATCAAGTGGACACCAAAATATTTGACACTAAAGGGAAGAGGCATTCACAGAGAAACTTAAAGGAGACCTAAAAACATTTGTTGTTGGATTCAAAATTTAAAATTTGATACAACTGTATGTTGTAACTGAGGAATTATAATCTTTTCCCACTTACCATTTGTACTGTATCTTCTTATCAGAATAACATACTGGAATAATTTATATCCATTATTACAATTAACAAAAGGAATTTGCAAATCCCAGTTTCCCTAGGAATAAGCAATGATTGTGCAACTGAAAATAAGTAAAGGGTAAGTTTCTTCCATTATTTTACATATGAAGAAAGCTAACCTCAAAAAGAGTAGACACATAGTGGATAACAGACTATAAGAGACATTATTGTTTGGCAGACTTAACTCTCATTCTCTAATCTTCTTATCCAGTGCCCACCTCCACTTAAAAGACTGAGGAAGTGTTCCCTATAGTCCAACCTTGTCTGTGGCCAGAGTGACTGTTTAGTGTTTATTCTTCTAGTATTGTGGTTACCTGTGTGGATAGTGGAGGCAAATCCTTGAGTTTAGATGTTATATGACTTTGGGCAATGGAATGACTTTACTGTATCTCAGTTCTTTCTATCTGAAATAATTTGAGTATCTTCTTCATATGGTTACAATGAGGTAGATACTTCAATGAGTTATTATATGTAAAGTGCTTAGAAAATGCCTGGCATATAATAAGTGTGATGAACATATAAATCATAATTATTACTTTTGTTTTTGTTGTGAACCTTGGCAAAGAAGATGGAATTGGAAGTCAGCTGTCACATTAAGAAAGCTTTCACTTTCCTAATAAAATGAAGAGTTGTGTTGGCACCACCCATCTTTCTGATAGCAATGGTGAATCTGGAACTTCTGCAGCTGGAACACACAAGATGGACATCTTATGAAAATATAGGCATTGGGGGAAGTTCAAAAGAATTAGAGAGAAGTAGACATTGACATCAAATTTTTGCTATACTTCTTAAGTCACTTTTATGTTAGCTGAAATCCAAAGCATTCTTCATTGACATGCTGGTAGAGCTGGGCCAAGGGCTCAGTTTTATTACCACCAAAATTATGTAAAATGTGCTTGGTTTATCCAATTGCTCTAGAGAGAGACCAAACTTTATGAAGAGTTTCAAAGATAGCCTCTGGAAAGCTTATGTCCTTTTGGATCAAATGACTTTGTCCCCAAGTTAACATTATGTATAATGATACATTTTGGCTATGACATTAATTGTCCAGATTACATGGTGAGGGAGTGAACTAATTTGTAAGTCACTGAAGACACTGGCCATTTTTGAGACTTTCTTTCTCTTTACAGAATTTTTAACATGATCCATGACATTTTAGCTTTACTAAAAAAGTATATAGACTCTGTACTTATTTATAGTAGGCAGACGCCAAGATGATGTCCACTTCCCAATATTTACACTTCTGTCTAGTTTCCTCTCACATAGTACAGATTTTGGAGTGTGTCACCAGGAGCATAGAGCAGAAGCGATAGTATGTTACCTTTGAGATTAGGTTGAAAAAGACTACAGTTTCTCTCTTGGATGTTTGCTTTCTCAGATCACTCACTCTAGGTAAAGCAAATTGCCATGTTATGAGGACACTTAGGTTGCATATGGTGAGGCTCACATGGCAAGGAACAGAGATCAACGGCCAAAAGTCAGCAAGAAACTGATGTCTGCCAACAACCACAGGAGTGAGCTTAGCTATTAATTATTCAGCTTCTGTCTAGCCCCAAGATGACTGCAGTTCCAGCCAACAACTTAGTGGTGACCTTGTAAGAGACCTTAGACGAGGCTATTCCAATTGTGACCTCAAAAACTTTGGAGTTACCAAATGTTGGTTGTTTTAAACTACTAACATTTTTAAATTTTATTTATTTATTTAGTAAATCCATAGGAGTATATCTGTCAAAAGGGAAAATAATATGACAAATGTTAAGTTACCCAGGATGTAAACTGGTATATATTCAGCATTCTATTAATATGTGTTTCTTTCTTTCATGCATATATATATTCAGATTCTATTAATATGTGTTTCTTACTTTCATATATATATATTTTCAGCATTCTATTAATATGTGTTTCTTTCTTTCATATATATATATTCAGCATTCTATTAATATGTGTTTCTTTCTTTCATATATATATTCAGCATTCTATTAATATGTGTTTCTTTCTTTCTAATATATATATATACACACACACATATATAATATACATTTAAAAAATGCAAAATAAAAAGCCCTAAAATCCAATCTAACAATGGTATAAACTACTTCACTCATATCTTAAATGTATGCATATCATTATGTTTCTGTTTCAAAATTTACTTATTCTATTAAGAGGATATCATAGCAATCATGTACTATATATAATATATAGCCACACTTTGAGGACAATTTATTTTCATTCATATATATTGAATGTTAGGGCCTACTCAAGTAAAACATAGTTGTAGTTTAATCTAACAGTGATGAATTACTGGAGTGAATTCATGCAAACAGGGAAATTGAAATTAAATTCATCACACCAAGGAAAACACTTCCTACCCATGTAAATTAGCAGCTTTTCCGCTAAAATCAATTTGTTTTGGTAAATTATGCAAAAATCC
>NW_003852822.1:8643-9819 GCF_000181295.1 Otolemur garnettii | reverse complement strand
GTAAGTTGTGTCTGGACCACTTGGATGGTGACACACAATATTAATTTACCCTCTATAAATTGACCAGTTGACTCTACTCTACAGCAAGTGGTTGAAGGTGAAGGTTTTGCCCCTTTGTTTTACTCTTTCTTCTTTCATGTTTTGTTATTACAACATATTGGATTAGACTTAGGGTCCTATTGTTTCTTGTGTGTTGAGGAAAAAAAAATTTATATGAGGGATATGTCTTAATTGTAGGTATATGTTATAATTACTAAAAATTTTTACAGTTAATGGAGATATGATGGCTCAAAAAAAAAAAACTCAAAAAGCTGACATTGAAGAAAAAGGTTGATGTACATTTTCTGGAAAGCAGCAGCCAAAGAAAGATGGCAGAACACTGCGGTATTAGCAATACAACAGTTAGCAACATCCCAAAGCATAAACATGGGTACTTAGATATGATAAAGAAAGCAGAGACTTATAGTGGAAAAGGAGGAAAACTTTCCTCAATGAAATTAATGAAGCCACATTAAGCTGGTTCAAACAAAGGAGGGCAGTTACTATCCCAATCTTCAGGAGGAAGTTGCTTAAAAATTCACACAGGAATTAAGGGTGGCATATTTCTAAGCATCAGGTGATTGGCTCTTAGACAGACTGTGACACAAGATTACATAGAAGGTCTTGTGGGGTGAATCCAATGAAATTCCGGTATATCAAAAAGTTCCCAGACTTCCAAAGGCTTCAAAGATGATGATATCTTTAACCTTGACAAGTGGTGGACTCTTTTATAAGGCTATGCCTGACAGAAGACTTCTCATGAAGGGTGAGAAATGTAAGAGTGGAAAACTTTCCTAAGAACTGTTCGCAGTTCTGCCTTGTTCTAGTTCAACTGGAGAGAAACTAAAGCCCTTGGTGATTGGTAAATTGGCAACGTCACACGAATTCAAGAACCTGAAGTTTGAAGACCTCCCTGTCTCCTGGAGGAGACACAAATGAATGCACAAAGATGACTGAAGGCCTATTTGACTAAGAAATGAAGAAGAAGAAACGGTCTATTCTACTAACCATATACAACTGTCCTGGACCCCCACAGTGAATCATTTCACAAAGGTGACACTGAAATTTCTGCCTAAAAACACAACCTCAAAAATCCAACCTCTTGACCAAGCCACCATAAACACATTTAAAATGTAG
>NW_003852822.1:6497-8318 GCF_000181295.1 Otolemur garnettii | reverse complement strand
TTTTGAAAGTTTTGTTGCAATGGATGATGAGGTGGCAACCTATAATGAACCTGACCCAGAAGCAATTTTCCAAGTGATACTGACCAGCATAAAACTGCATGAAGGAGGTGATGAAGTGGAAGAAGCTAGTGAGGATAACACAGAAATTACAGACTCCAAAAGAAGAGGATGTCAGAAATCTGATATTGTAGTTGATGTCATTTGTTAAGAAAAAATGCCCATATATGCTGAGTGGTCTAGCCAGTGTTGGGACTGCTTTCCCCATTTACATTTGTAATAAGACTAAGAAGTAGACCAAAATTGACTTTTCATTAGAAAGTATGATTAAACCATGAGAAAACAGTAAAATATGTTGATTTTGTATGATACTGTGTGTATGATTTTACTGTTTTGATTATGTATGATTTTGTATGATATTCTCTAATTAAAGATGTAATGAAAGTATGTGTATGTATCAGTACAGCAGGCCCAGTTCCTTATGTTGACCACCTGCATAGAGTGACCAGTTTGTTACAGTCCCTTGAGTGGTCAACTTACAGAGGCTCTACTGTATCTACATTTGGCCACCTGTTAGTAAAATTCTGTAATGAATACTTTGTGAATAAAGATACAATTGCCTACAATTTCCTATTTTCCGTACATATATCAAATTTATGGGAAAATTTGGGGTCACCCTGTAGTTTATTTCACTCTTCGCTTGTAAGTGATCTCAATAACTCTACTTTACATTTTTGCCACTTTTTGTCCCATTATATAAAATCAGTTTTAGAAGCACTATTTCTCATCTAAATTAGTTCAATAGTCACCTAATGGTCTTGTACCACACCTCATCTTAATTATCCTAAATGATTCTCCACATGGTTGGTAAAACTGATCTTACAAAACATGAACTTGGTTTGGTTCTGCATAAAATCATTTAATAGTTTTTGGCCATGGTATGAATAATAACCTGAAAACTGATTTGCACAATCTTCTGCGTCTTTGAATTAAACTAGCTATCTAATCTTAGTCCTTTCTGTACAAATCCCTTACCTATTCAAAACATATCATCAATATCCCAAAATACATTATTATTACTACCCCATCTGTGGAAATATGCTCTTCTCTCTTAAAATCACTAAAACCTAGAGGGCTTTACCTTTTTTGTATTACATAATTTAGAGTACTTAAAGTTAAGTCATTTGTTTGTTTTATGTTCTTGCTCACTGATACATAAGCTCCATGAAGCCCAACACCATACTTACATGGTTCATCAGTAATTAGATGGGTGGGTGTATATGTGTGTGTTTGCAGGTGTGCGTACACACATATATTTCAAATAATAGAAATGCTTTTCTACTAACTTGGCTTATAATCTACCTTGCTTTCTCTTCTATCACCAAGGTTTCCACACTCCATTGTATCTGATTACTTGCAGTATTGCTCAGATCATTAGAGAGCAGAAAGCTCTCAGAAAAATATCTATCTAGTTACAAAGTATCAACCAATATACATAGATTGATAGGTATCATGTTGTCATGACTGTGGAACGAAAATATGACAATAATCTTGAAACCATGGAATTATCTTAGTTTATTTATATTTATATTAGGATAATTTGACCCATGTTATCTTGTACTTTCAATAATAGAGTGGGAGTAATCTATTTCTGTGTACATTTCTAAAACAAATGGTTTTAAAAATAAATTACTGCATGGTTTCAAATTACATTGGCATCCATTCTTCATATGATTCTTAGGAAGATACAGAGATTGAGTTTGGTCAAGATTTCTTCTTTTCTACCCTACTCCTGCAAGAACTGAACCCAGTGAAGATGACTTA
>NW_003852822.1:3855-5922 GCF_000181295.1 Otolemur garnettii | reverse complement strand
TTAAAAACCCATGATATTGTCCAAAAAGTGCTTAAATTAATTGTTAAGTATTTGTTCAATTTCAGTGGCATGGGAAGTTTTGTAAAGCCCAAACCAATGGTTTTATTCCAGACTTCTGGCTCTCTCAGCTTCTCTCATTAATCTTGCAGTAAATGATGCTAACACAGGAGTTGCAGGGTGCATGAGAGTCTGCTTACTCTCCGTTTGTGGTCCCCAGTGGGTGTAAGGTTGTAGCAATTAAGGCTGTGTGTGTGCTGTTTTGAGGCACCGCAAAGATAGATTAATTAGGTTGCAAATGGTCCCAGTGACATTGCCAACAGTGCCTTTGATGGGCCTGGTCCAAGGTGATTGAGCCTGAATATATTGATGGATAGACAATCTTAAAAGGTGGAAAATGACTATGAGAAGGAAAGGAGAAGCATCTGGTGCCTGTAACAATGAACACTTCATGGATACAGTTTTCAGACACTAAAATTTTTCTCTATAAAGAAATAAGTTTTAAGAAAAATACCAAAGTATTTATTACTCATTTTATCATAGTTTTAATCTTATAAGCTAATTTAATGGTATGTCTAAACAGTTAATTTTACTTTATAGCTAAAAATGATTGTGACTAAATGATCATAAATAAATAAACTTATGTATCTAAATATATATTGCCCCATTTCTACAAAACTAGACATTTTTTTAAACGATGAATATATCATTTAAATTTGGTCAGAAACCAACTTTGTGATCCTTAGCTCATTTCAAATGTTAAAGTATAGAAAGGGTAAGGTGGTAATTTAAAGGGCAATTTTTTAGTAAGGGTAATCAGTGGACTTTGGAAGGGATAGAGTACATACTTCCTTACTCAAACCTAGAGTGGCCCTTTGAATTTGAGGAACAAAACTACCTTGTTTTTTGATGTAAGCCTGAAAAATCTATCCTGCACAAGACAAGCTGAAGAGTCCAGGGCCATCTACAATGTAGAAAGTAATGTTATGCTCACTGAGCCTTCATAGATTCTATGTCCAGTACTAGTGCTGTACACAGTGTTTAACAAATGTTAAAGAGATAGGAGATCAGAGGCTATTGGGAGAGATAAAGAGGACTTAGAAAGAGGACTTCTGTTTGTATGTGAGCCTCCAAGGGCCAGACACTAAGAACCAGAGCCATCCTGTGTATCAAAATCTAATCCTTGAATTTGAGACATGCATAGTGGTGGTGGTTTAACAACAGGTTTCAAAAATAACTCCCAGAGAACCAGTGTTAAGTGAGTCTTCAAGGACATTATGGTGACACAAGTTTACAATACTGCCTGTCAAATTAGATTAAGGTGACCAGATGTCTCGCTTTTGGTGGGACAGTCCTGATTTTTAACAATTTGTCCCATGTCCCACAGCATTTTTAAAAAGTCCTGATTTTTGGAAAGAAAACATGACAAGCTAGGGGACAGCAGGAGAATGGGAAAGGAATATACGGTTTTTGGCTGCTGAAAAGGTTAACGTAACTCCATTTGGGAATGAAGAAGTTAATGTAACTCCATTTGGGAATGAAGAGGTTAATGTAACTTCATTTGGAAATGAAAAGGCTAATGTAAACTCCCAACTCCCCTCCTAGTCAAGGTATCAGAAGGAGACTGGCTCTCTCCCTTGCTTCTAGGCAAGGACAATTAGCTCAGAAGGAGCCAAAGTGTCTGGAACAAACAAGTAGCCACCCCCCATCCCACCTCCACCTCTAGAGTAAGGTGACCAGACCTCCCCCTTTTTAACAATTTGTCCTGCATCCTGAGGCGTTTTAAAAAAGCCCTGATATTTGGAAAGAATGGACAAGCTAGGAAACACGGGAGAACAGGAACGGAATATACGGTTTTTGGCTGCCGTGTGGCTATTTCACCAGGGTATGCATTTTATATTATTTTTGTTAATTTTACAATGTTAAACTTTAATAATAACAAATAATTGTTGAGAACTGATTATCGAGAACTGCTTATCAAAGTTAGCATTGTTGTCAGGCCCTGCCCCCCCAATGGTGTCTCGCTTTACCAATGTTAAAATCTGGTCACCTTAAATTAGATGTATCCTT
>NW_003852822.1:0-3505 GCF_000181295.1 Otolemur garnettii | reverse complement strand
AAAAAAAAAATACATGCACAACTAAAAACTCAAGGGAAGTAGAAAAAGTAAACTCAACCCTGGCCACAATATAGACTTTTTACTTATATCAAGCCAGAATTGGAAGAATAGAGGGGCTACCACTGTAAACCAAAACCAGAGTGTTGATTGTTATACCATCTCAGCATTTCAATTATTAAGCGTGTATAGTTAATATAATTAGTAGAAGAAATAAAGTGGAATGTTCAATTTATTGGTTTAAATAAGACATCAATAAATTATGATAATTGGAAATAACTTAAATAGAAATTAGGAAAGTATTGTGACCTAAATGAGAATAAAACCACAATATATTTAATATTGTTATGTAGCTAGAATAGTTCTTAGAGGAAAATTTGTATCTTTAAATGTACATTGGAAAGGAAAGTTCCAAATACAGTTTAAGCCTGTGTATGTAGATAGTCATAAACAATATAAATTTACCAAAGTAAGAATAAAAAGGAAATAATTTGAAACAGAGTAAAATTTCATGTGGAGTTGAAAACTGACTCTTAGAAAAGGTCACAAAAGTGAGATATATACGTTATATATACATATATATATAGAAAATCATTAAGAGAAAGGTAAAAATGTAACAAATTATCAATATCAAGAACAATAAAAACGATAGATACATATGTTATATATATATATACATATAGAAAATCATTAAGAAAAAGGTAAAAATGAAATAAATTATCATTATCAGGAACAATAAAAAGGATATCACTATATTTTAAGTATACAGCAAAAAAATGTAAAAATAAGATAATACATTTGATAAGATATATGAAATGTATAAATTCTTTGTACACAAAATTTAGCAGAAACTAATACAAGCTAAAATATTTAATAACAGTATTAAATAACTTAAATTTCTTTTCTTTTCTTTCTTTCTTTTTTTTTTTTTTTTTGTAGAGACAGAGTCTCATTTTATTGCCCTTGGTAGAGTGCCGTGGCATCACAAAACTCACAGTGACCTCCAACTCCTGGGCTTAGGCAATTCTCTTGCTTCAACCTCCCAAGTAGCTGGGACTACAGGTGCCCACCACAACACCTGGCTATTTTTTGGTTGCAATTCAGCTGGGGCCGGGTTTGAATCCACCACCCTCAGTATATGAGTCTGGCACCTTACTGAGCCATAGGCGCCGCCCCATAACTTAAATTTCTTATTACAAACTTGCCCAAGTTCTAGTAACAGATTGAATTAATTTGGTATTTATGTCAAATACATATAAAAGAAATAACACTAAATGTATCCAAATAATTTTCAAATGTAGAGAAAGCTTTTTTACACATTTTTCTTATAATGTTGCTGAGTGCTAGCAAACATTCAAAGAGAAAAAAGAATAAAGTGAAGAGGTAAAAAAAACATGAAAAAATTTATCACTTATATTATGATGAAACTTTTTAAGAAAACTAGAAATAGAATAGAATAGACTGTAACTTTCTCAAAACATATACAGATAAGCTATGAATACAGCCAACATCATAATTAAATGAATTCTAAGCACTTTCCTTCTATTAACAAGAGCGATGCAAAACTATTTTCCTTCACTTCTATTTAACATTGTATTGAAAGTTCTGGTCATTTCAATAATTCAGGGAAAAAAAAAAGAACTAAAGGAAAGAAGTAAATCTTTGTTTACTGCCAAGTTCCGGGTAATTGACATTGAAAATCTGATAATCTAAAAATCAAATAAAATGCAAAAGTATGAATTTATCAAGATTCTAGGTTGCAATATCAATATAAAAATGAGTATAAATGCGCAACACCATAATGTATATGTATATACATTATTCAACAAAATAGGAATTTAATTTGAAATATATTTATAATAGGAACAAAATTCCAAGTGATAGGTACTAAAATATGTGGATGAAAAGCATAAGTTTTTGTATAGTTAGCTGAAGGAATTATTAAGTTTTGAAGAAATTGAAGACTGACATAAATTGAGCAATATACCATGTTCTTATTCTAAAACACTCGATATTATTAAGATAGCAATCTTCTCAGAATTTAAGTGATACTATTTGAATAAGACTTTCAAAAATTTTATTTTGTGGAAATTAATAACCCAACTCTAAGGTTTATATAGAAATTCAAGAATCTAGATCAGTAAAATAATTTTGTAAAAAATGATCAAAGTGAGGTATTCTAAAACTGTCTTATATGAAGGCTAAAATAGAGCCTCTTAATGTAGGAGATGGTGGCTTGGGACTCTAATCTCAGCAAATCAGGAGGCTGAGGCAAAAGGATTGCAAGAGCTCAGGAGAGTGGTGCTGCAGTGAGGTATACTTGTGCCACTGCACTGTAGCCTGGGTGACAAAGTGAAATCCCATTTCTAAAAATAAAGTAAAATGAAGCTACTATAATCAAGACAACAGGGTATTTGTGCAATGAAAGAAAATTAATCAGACTTGTGTAATGGAGTCCAGATGTAAATATATCAATATTTACATATTTAATGTTTAGTAACAGTACTTCAATAGGGAATGGGCATATTTTTCTACAAAGAGCACTGGAAGAAATGGATAAATGTGCAAAAAGTAATTTTGAGAACTCATGTGGATCGCACAAAAGCTTATTTGAGAGATCACACATCTAAATATAAAATTTGTAGAACATGTAAGATATGAGTTTGCAACCTTGAGGTAAACAATGCTTTATATCTAGTGCAGAAATCACAGACCATAAAAATTGTATAAAATGAAAAAATTGAATACATAAAAATTAATTAGATTCAATCTCATCAAAAGCACAATTTAGAAAGCAGAAATGCTTCAAACAAATATTTAAAATGGAATTGGATCTTTAATTATAAGCTACTCTTACAACTCAATGATAAGTACACAAGAAACCCAATTGAAAAATGGTCAGAAGATACGAAGTACAGATAGATAAAAGGCTTAGTGAATGAGTATATTATAAAGCAAATGTAGTATAGTTCTAAGAGTAGAATATGAGTAATGAATACACACAAGCTAATTGTAAAATTCTTTCAAATTTCCCATATATTAGACATTTTTTCATACTAAGGATAAGAATACTGAGCTGCCTGATTTCAATTAAAATATTTTATTCTTGGTAAATAGTAATTCCAGAACATGGTTCTGAATTTTTATTGTGCATCAAAATGATTTGTAAGTTGTAAACAACTATAACAACAACAGACAAACAGGGCAACAAAAACAGAAAGCCTTGGCTCCATCGTATTCTAATCAAACTGATATAATACACATTTATATTATTAAAATCCTCCCACATTATTGATTTTTTACTCTTAACAATTTTTTTATTAAATCATAATCGTATACATTAATGCATTTATGGGGTACAATGTGTTGATATTATATACAATTTGGAATGTTTACATTAAACTGGTTGACATTGCCTTCACCTCCCTTAATTATTGTGTTAAGACGTTTATATTCTACTCTTAATAGATTTGACATGTATCTTTGCAATACGCACCATAGGTGAGAT
>NW_003852821.1:108844-111068 GCF_000181295.1 Otolemur garnettii | reverse complement strand
TATTAACACAGACCATTCTGTAATATTGAGAGCAAGAACAATTACTTTGGGTTATCTCCTAGACAGTGTAGAGAGTGTTCTTATGACTTTCACAGAGAGTGAATGTGCTTAACCACTCCAAGCACTGCCAAGTTTTAGAAATTCTGACCCAGCTACAAAAGAGAATGGTGTTGGGAAAATAAAATGACATATCTCATAGCACATTAAGAGCATAGTTTCAGCAATCAGGAATGCTGCTGTCTAAATCCAAGGATTAATTTATTGTCAGTATGACACCTCTCATGTTAATATCTCTGCCTCAGTTTCCTTATCTCTAAAACAAAGGAGAAAATGATAGTCTCCTCTTAAAATTTTTGCTATGAGGTTTAAATGAGTTAATGCCCAGCATATTTTATAAACTTTAGCTATTATGTGCATATGGAATGCCATTTTGTCACATCACAAAGAGAAATTAGGTACTGGATTATGTATCCAAGGAGCCTGCAGAATTTGGATGCAATTTTCCTTAGGATTATGTGGCTCTGTGAGTATTGTTTGTATATCTGCCATATATGAAAAACTGAGGTTTCTGGTTAGCAAGTAAGGGAGATAGTCTACTTTTGGCTACACTGGAGTCACTGCCAAACTGTCTTTGTGATTACGAGTCTGGAGTTTTCCAGACAGACAGAGTCAATAGGATTTCTATATAGAAATATATAGGAGAGACGATTTACTAAGGAGATTGGCTCATGAGATTATGAAGACTGAGAAGTCCTATTAGATATTTGACAAACTTGAGACCCTGGGATAAGGGTAACATGGTTCAGTCTAACTGTGAAACCTTCAGAACCAGGAAATGTGATGGTGTAACTCTAAGTTCAAAAACACATGAGTTCTTCTTTTCTATGGAGGGGGGAATGCTGGGATAAGTCCTGGTATCCAATGACTGGGTACGCAGAAGTTGTTGTCCAAGGAAAGGAGAAGAATGCCCGTATATGCCAGCTTCATCAGAGAAATGGAAATAGTTACCTTTTCTGGTCCTATACTCTCTAGACTTCCAGCAGGATAAGACAGTGCCCCCTCGCTTTCAAGGTGGATCTTATTCACCTAGTTCACTCAGACTCACATGCTAACCTCCACTAGTAACCCCCTCACAGACATACCCCAAACAATGCTTTACCAGGTTTACAGGTATTGCTTAATCCAGTTAAGTTGATACCTGATATTGAACGTCACAAATGTAGAGGATGTTTCTATTTGTAGACATTCATATGCACTCTACAAACATCAGTAAAGAGATGGACAACGTTTCTCCCTGCCAATTTCCTCCAAGCTCTTGTGGCAAGGGGTTGAGGGTGGATGCTCAGAAAATTCTACAGAAATTTAAGAACCTCCAAATTTAAGAACCTCACCGATGGATGTGAGAAGACATGGATGACCCCAAAAAAAAAGAACCAATAATTTCAGTAATAATGGGTCAGTATTCAGTATTTCCAGGATATCATTTTGGAATAAATAGTTCAAAGCCATGTGCTTGCCACTTGAAGGAAATCTGGTTTTATGTACGTGCCAAGTTTTTTACAATGGTTATCTTATAATTAATAAAAATGGGATATTGAATTCAAAGTCTTTCCTTGGATACAAAAACCCATCCAATTTATGATCTTGTTTTCTTGAGATAAGAATTACGGCTTATGCAGTTGTGAGATTGTTCCATTAGAGTATGTCAACATCAAGGGGGTTTGGTGTTGAGTGAGAAAGGCTTCTTATTTCAAGCTTCAGGCAATCAAAGAGAAAGGTAGCTAAATATCCTTCCATTGGCTGGTGACACATAGGATGATTTTCACAGGATACTTATATAAATGGAACCTTATAACTGGACAAATATTAGCTAAGAGTTCATTTTGCAAAGACAAGGATGATTTAAAGAATGAAAGATGTCCAAGCACACTGGCTCATGCCTGTAATTCCACAAAATCTGAAGGTCATGGAGGACAGATTATGTGAGCCCAGGAGTTTGAGGCTCCAGTGAGCTAAGATTGTGCCACTGCACTCTAGCCTGGGCAACAGAGAATGGCTCTATTTCAGAGGGAGTGAGTTGAGAGAAGGTAGGAGGGTGGAAGAGAGGAAGAGAGGAAGGGAGGAAGGGAGGGAGGGAGGGAGGGAAGGAGGGAGAGAGGGACAGAGGGAAGGAAGAGGGAAGGAAGGGAGGAAGGTAGGTTAATTAATGACAAAATAAACATTT
>NW_003852821.1:106336-108439 GCF_000181295.1 Otolemur garnettii | reverse complement strand
ACAATGATTTTCAACCTGTGCATTGTACGTAGCACACTGGTGTGCCATGAAAAATTTTAAAGATCATTAATTAAATAATTTTCAGAAGAAGTTCAAAACTCAGTAAGGATATTCTGATTTTTACACCTTTCTTGATCAACATAATTTACTGTGCCATGGAAATTTAACTGTTAAGTTCAAGTGTGCCATGAAATAAAAAGGGTTGAAACACTCTACTATAAGAGATCCCTGAGATGGAATAATTTATAGAGAATAGAAATGTATAGACTTGCAATTCTGGTGGCAGGGAAACCTAAGGTCAAAGTGGCAGTAGGTTCGGTTTCTGGTGAGGCCATTCTCTTCCTCCAAGATAGAACCTTGTATGCTGTGTCCAGCCGACAGGGGTACCCTGGATCCTCACATGGCATAAGGCAGAAAGCCAAGACAGAGGGCAATCCCTAAAGCTCTTTTTATAATGCCATCAGTCCATTAACAGAGGCAGAGCCCTCAAAGCCTAATCACCTCCCAAGGGACACACTTCTCAATCCATTACATTGGCAATTAATTTGTAATTCAAGCTTTGGAGGGGCAAAACATTCAAATCATAGCAACCAATAAAGAGAAACAGGAGGTATAAGATTCACAGCTTAACTCTTCCCCGCCAAGCCTGCATCCTTGTACCTGTCTGTGTACTTTGGCATGAGGAACCCAAGGATCACAACCAGGAGTCCTTGGATTCACCTAGAGGCTCCCCACGGAGTTTTCTTCCCTAAACAAAGACACTGTTAGTGACCCCAGGAAGATGACATCTTTCTACTTGGATGCAAACAGGGAATATCTTACTTACTGTCAATGAGCTTGCTTCTTCTGAGGGTGTCATTGAAATAGGCCATCCTAGCAAAAGAGGTAAACCTTTCTACAGGCTGCCTTGAGCCCTACAGCTGGCAACAAGGGCTCTGTAATCACTTGAGGAGGAAAGAGAAAGCCAATTTCCTTTGTAAACTTTCCCAGGGAATTACACTTTGATGTTAGGATTGTGTCGGAGGAAGATTCATACAGGGAGATCTGCGACCCCTATCTGAAACACGACCTATTCAAGAAAGTGACACCTCTATTTTCAAAAGAGAAAGGAGAACAATGTCAGACATAAACAAGTACACTGGGGCCTGAGACAACCTCTTCATTTCCAAGAAGAGAATCCAACTTACATGCCACAGATGGAGAAGTGAAAAGGGAAATAGTAACTGATTACCATCTATGAGCTCCTCCTCTTTGCCAGACGCTCAGGTCCCTTATGTGTCTTATCGCCAAGTGAGGCTGGGTATTATTATCATTCCCACTTGACAGATGAGGAATCCGAGCCTCAGACAGGCTCAGTTACTTGCCCTGTGTTACATAGTGCATAGAACCCAGCTCAAACTTGAAACAAGGTGGGATATCAAGGCTGATGTATTTTTCATCATACGGAAGCAGTGTCATTATCTTTCCTAAGTGAAGGGTGAAAGCTTGTTAGCTCCTCTTTAGTTCATATACGTAGGTGCTAAGGAGGGCTTCAGTTTCCACATTTGTGAACTCTGGTGGCTAGAATAGCTACCTCACAGCTTTAATACTCTCTGCTCCTGAGAACATTTCCCCCTATTCAACCATTTCCCAAGCCCAGAGAGTACTCCGCAACACACAAGAACCCTGCTACAGCAGCATGGTGGTTACGTGCAAAAGTTCAAAGCCAAACCAAACTGTTTGCTCCTTACCAGCTGTAGGTCTTAGAGAAAGATATTTAATCTCTGTGTGCCTCAGTTTCCTTGTCTCTGAATTAAGCATGACAGGAATAAATGGATGACAACCAAAAATGATAATGCATACAGGGTGCTTTGGACAGGACTTGGCAAATGTCAGAAGACTCTATAAAAGTTAGCTATTGTAGGAGACCATGGAGAAGGAGCTTTAGCACCCACTGAGTCTATCATTGTTAATATTCCCCAAGACCTAGCTTAGAAACGTCATCCTTTCAGATACAGCAGTGGTTCTCAAACTGGTATTATCTCCAACTTCTTCCTCAGAATCCCTATTGAAGTAGTACCCTAAAAATGCATTTTTCTGAACTATCACTTCCAGACCTCCTGT
>NW_003852821.1:104297-105697 GCF_000181295.1 Otolemur garnettii | reverse complement strand
TTTACACTGCTTAATAGGTCACAGTGACCCAGGCATGTTAGCATCTTTCTTTCAAAAATGTTCAAGGGCTGCTTAGGAGAACTCTCCCCATGGAAACACTCCTGTGATTTCCTAATGGAAGTCAATGGGGGTCATGGAATTCACTTTAAACACTCTTCAATACTTGAGTCTTCCATGTGGGAATTTGTGGGAATTAATCTATCCCACAAAGCAAGGTAGAAGTGCTTTATGCTATCAGGGATTTTGAGAACAAATATAAATAGTACAAATTCCATGACCACCCACCCCACCACTACCGTCACAGAAATCACAGGTTTCTGCTACAGGTTTATCTTTAACTCATGTGAACGTGATTGGAGTCAGCCTCTCCCTGATGGATAATCTGTGTATTTTAAGCCATGTTTCTTATTTTATTGCCAGTTTCATGCAAGACCAAATCCAAAGCTGGATAGAGCGAAGATTTCATCTATCCAACATGTGCTCACTGTGGAGTCAAACAGAGTTAATGTTCCTACTTGTCATTTGTTTTTCGATGAACCCCTTAGATTAGGACTAAAATCATATCTTGGGGTTTTATTGTGCAAAACATTACTGACTGAGAAATGTCCCTTGGTGTTTGCATAGGAGACAGAGTTTGGAACTTCTAGTCTCAAACATAGACCCCAGTTCTGCTGCCTTTCTCAATTGTCCTAAGCCCATCACAGAAACAGAGTAAGAGATGAGCCCAGAGATGATTCCAGGCATGCTGAAATCTCTGGGGATATTTAGAACAGGCTGAACTTTATCAGGCCTCGCTGTCATGTACTTGAACCCCAGGGCATCTCTGGAATAAGCAAGTTTCTGACCGAGTCTCACAGCACCTGTGCAATTCCATTTGGTAGGCCTCTCAAATGTCAACACTCTTGGAGACTTCTCCAATTTGTTTTTTCATGCTATCTTATCTTTAATTAAGCACATATACCTATCCTTTTGACGCACAAAGAAATATTTTTAATTAAGCACAAGGACCTTTTTAAACATGTCACCAGGTATAGAGACCATTCACCCACTGCTCTGTTTGGCCGCCATTCTCTTGTCCCTCTCTTCAGCAATGGTGAGGCGGATACCTTTTCCTTGGGGAAGAGAAATCCATGGTTTGCTACCTTTGCCAATAACAAAAATGTTGGAGAGACGAGTGGCAAAGCTGTTGCCATTGGCATCTTTCACATGAACTACATCAAAAGACCCAGGATGTCTTTCTCTGTTGGTGATCACACCGATTCTTCCCAGGTTAGCTCCTCCAGTCACCATACACAGGTTACCCAGTGTCAAACTTGATGAAATCAGTGATCTTGCCAGTCTCCAAATCAATCTGAATGGTGTCATTCACTTTGATGAGGGGATCAGGATAGCGGATGGTA
>NW_003852821.1:90664-93758 GCF_000181295.1 Otolemur garnettii | reverse complement strand
GTTTTCCCTACACTTTCTTCTAGTATTTTTATGGTTTCATGTCTTAAGTTTAAGTCTTTAATCCAGTGAGAGTCTAACTTAGTTAATGGTGAAAGGTGTGAGTCCAGTTTCAGTCTTCTACAGGTTGCCAGCTTCTACAGGTTCGCCCAGCACCATTTGTTAAATAGGGAATCTTTTCCCCACTCAATGTTTTTAATTGGTTTGTCAAAGATCAGGTACAGGTAAGACGTTGGATTCATCTGTTGGCTGTCTATTCTGTTCCATACATCTACCTCTCTGTTTTTGTGCCAGTACCATGCTGTTTTGATCTGCCTGTGCTTTTGGTATCAAATCTAAGATACCATTGACAACTCTGAGGCTAAGAGGATTTGTTCCTATGATTTCTTCTCAGAGTTTTAAGATTTTAGCTATTATATTTAGGTCTTTAGTCCATTTTGCATTCATTATTATATATGATGTAAGGTAGAATCTTCCTTCATTCCTTTGTATGTATATATCTGGTTGTCTCAGAATTATTTGTTTAAAAGGCCATTCTTTCCCCCATTGAATTGCTTTAGCTCTTTTGTCAAAATGCAATGGATTGCATATGTGAGGGTTTACTTCTGAACTCAAAATTTTATTTCACTTCTCCTTATGTCAATCCCTAATAATATGTCTTATGATCTGTGAACACAGATGTTTTCCCATTTATTTACACCTTCTTTACATTTTTTCAACAATGTGTTAGAGCTATCAGTTACTAAGACTTGCACATCCTTGCTGAAATACGTTTTTAAATATTTTATTCTTTCAGATGCTATTATAAATGGAATTATTCACCTAATTTCATTTTAAATATATTAACTCCAAGTGTACAGAAATTCAATTGATTTTCTTTGTATATTTACTATATATCCCAGGGAATTTAGTAGTCAGTAATGTAAAACTGAAGTTATATATACCATGTTAGACAAACTGCATTTGTGTGTACACATTGTTTAGTGAATTTAAGATCGGAGGGGTAAGAAGGCTGACTAGAGACATCCCTCACTGTACCATCCCAGAGGGCAGGAAGTGTTTCCAATAAAGGAGATAGGAGAAGGGACCCAGATCAGGTATAGGTCAGAGCATGAATTTCCAGAGACTGCTGGGGATTTCACAGAGGAAAACTATGAAGCCTAGAAGGAAGATGATTAAGGAAAAAAAGATATCGGTGATGTTCAAACCCAGAAAGGCTAGGAGCCAGTGAAGTTTTTAGGGGAATCTCTTTCTTCCTCCCACACTACCTTGGTGATCATCAGGCTGCCAAGTTCCTTGGAAGCTCTTCCATCACCCTGTGCCCAAGCACTGTAACCCCACAGAAATTGTGGGGAGAACTCGCATGATTCCAGATCTTGGACATTCCATGTGGTGTTCCTCTCCATGGAGAGAGACCCAAGAAGCCTGAGAACTAGTATTCTTCTATTTAGGCCTCCATGGATACCTTCAGACCCTTCTCCACACACTGCAACTAGGAGGGCTGTTTGAGCCAGGAATTTGGGAAGCAGCTTCCTTGCCCAAGCTGGTGCATTCTCTACTTTGAGGTTTCCACAGAAGTGAGGTCCATGCCTTACCTTTAAGATCCTACAGTGAACCTGGATGCCCTATCTGGGAGCTCCCTGCATGCTGGTGATTCTCACAGATGAACTCTGGTGGCTCAGACACACGGGCCAGTTGCATGAGCCCTGGTGTCAAACGGATTGCTTGGGGACACAAGGGGGAGATTTGGTAATAGGACTTGAGACAGTAGGAAGCCCATGGGGGCTGAACTGATAGAAGAATACTGTGGGTGCAGTGACATGGGGAAATACCCATGCATCCCTCAGAAAATGTATGCTGTTGGGCTATGGAGGGCTTCTGCCAACCCACACCCCATTACCTCATGGGTAAGATATCAGCCCAGAGAACAAAGGGAGCCTAGTAGGGCATGTTCTGTCACACCTGTATTCAACCAGACAAAGGGCAGGGATATTACAAGAGGGGAAAACTCACCCCTGACAGCCAGTTAGGGAATTGTGTGTGGCCCCTTCCTCATGAACACTCACCCTACTTTGGAGAAGTAGCCTCAATACTCCCCCTAGTGGCTCAGCTAATGACCTCTGAGCCTTACTAGGCTCACAAAACCTAACCATGCCCAGTCTTGCTCTTTCCCCCACCTTTCCTATAGTGGAGATCAAGCAACTCCCTGGGAGCTAGAGGGCCCCTCACAAACCTGGGGCATTCAAGCATTAAACATGAGGGACTAGAGCTTCTCGCAGGCACAAAAGAACGCCTCTGCAGTTGACTCCTTTCTGTAACTATCAAGCACTGACCAGGGCAACAATGCTATGGCTTGATGTAGGATCTATCAACTCATTCAAACGGGTCATGGCTGATTCTTATAAATAAGCATCACTCACCATCTCAGATTAAGCTGGGAGTCCAGATGCAGTTCACTCTACTTTGAACGAGGGAAAGCAACAGGATAGAAGCAACCAAAGGGGATGCTGCTTTTCAGAATAAAAAAAAAAAAAAAGTCCTGATGATTTGCTCTGTGAGGGTTCTCCCTCTTCCACTGTAACCCTTTGACCTGATCAGGGAGATATACAGAGCCTGTACAGAAACATTCCACTGGAGAGAAGACACAGCAGAGATTGGGGCCTTCCAATTCCTGGTTTCTACCACTGATGCCACCCATATTGTTCTGGCACATGGCTCTATGTCTGCTCAGGACCCAGCCATCCTTGCACCACACCTGTCAGGCTAGAAAAGAAACAGACGCATCCTTGTGTTATAGCCTACGGCTGAAGCTGACGATACTCCTCCCTGGCCTGGTAGATGAAGAAAAGAGGAGCCCCAGATGTCACAGCCAGCATGCAGGAAGCCTCCAGCAACTGCCTCAGAGTATCCTCTGGGGGTGGCAGAAAGATGACCTAACAGCAGGTCTGGCCTTCCTGATGGCACCCTGGGCTACCGAGATAAACCCCTACCTGAGTAACTGAACATCAGCAGTTACCATGCTGGTCAAACAGCCCCTATATTGGTATCTGTGAGCCCCAAATCTCCAGACCCATCTCTGAAGTTCTCGCTGTGCCCC
>NW_003852821.1:83639-90405 GCF_000181295.1 Otolemur garnettii | reverse complement strand
CTCATAAGCCAGAAGGGATTGGGAACAGATTTTGAATTGACTGAAAGAGAATAACTACCAACCTCTAATGTTGTATCTCACAAAACTAAGTTTCACAATTGACAGAGAATTTAAGTTTTTTCCCATCAAGGAAACACTGAGCAAATTTTCCATGACCAGAACTGCACTGAATGAAGTGCTCAGAATAGCACTCTACACAAATCTTCATGACAGATAGCTAACCATGAAAATTCACTTAAAAAAATTCAATCCTCTTATAAACCAATACAGTGATGGGTAATTTCATGAATCAGCATGGGGAACATGGGGAAGGAGAAATAACCTGAGTGGGAATGATAGGGAATCAGAAAGAAAGACACAAGAGACAACGATGGGATTGGGAAGGCTGAAGCAGCCAAGACTGCAGCCTGCACTGACCTGTGGAAACAACTTTTTTTTTTCTATAGTATCTTGTCAAGGTAATACCTGGGGTGAAGATTAACTTTAAGGAGGCAATGCTGTGTGCTTGCTGATAATAAGAAAAGTATGCAGGGGCTATATGACTTTTGGCAGTGGAGAAAAGAATGTTTGTTTTAAAGGAGGAGAAGCAGCTGGCGGGTCACTCTCTGAATGTATCCCCAGGTGGTGGGGGCCCTACCACCTCATAGCCTGTATTCCACAGGGCAAAATAAAGCAATAAGGGATTATCCAACAGGATGAACAGACCAACATCTCACATATTAATGTTTTCTATTAACATTAACAGTCTGAATGCTTCACTCAAGAGACAGAGGCCGAATGAACCAACACAATTCCAGCATCTTCTGTCTCTAGCCAACACATCAACACCACAAGGATGCACACAGACTCAATATGAAAAAAAAATGGAAAAAAAATTCCATGCAAATGGAAATGAAAAGCTAGCAGGTGTAGGCATTCTTACATCAGATAAAAGTGGCTTTAAGCCAAAACAAGTTAAAGGAAGACCAAGAGGGTCATTATATAAAAATCATAGGAAACACACATATTGCTATTCTAATCCTTTTTGGCCCAACAACTCTTGTAGATCCCAGAAGATTTTTCTTGGTGAATTGGACCTTAGCATGTACTTGGAACCTGAGCCTAGGTCGATTATTTGGGGGAGATAAGGTGATTTATCTGTAGGAAAAGCATACTGTTATCCTTTGTGCTGTGATTCCATTCTACCACTGGCCATGTTGTCTGTCACAAGCAAACACAGGGATTCCCTGAGATTTGGAAACTATGGCATCAGATGCCAGTAGGCTTAGAGAAAGAACACCAGAGAAAGGAAGAAAAATCTTGAGACTACTGAGCCATTACTGTCCTCCATGCCCTTCTATCCATTTACTGCTACATAACCACCTGAGGTAAGTACTATTTGTTGCACACATTTATTAAAATAAAGAAACTGAGGGACTGAGAAGTGAAATGACTCCTTTAAGGTCACAGATCAATTGCAAAAACAGGGATTCACACTCAGCTTTGACTAAGTTCAAAGTCATGCATTTCTTGTGGTAACATTATGAGATCCTAATGTATCCTAGACAGCATGAACAATTTCCATCTTCTCTTAGGGCCTTACTCTCTCCATCTCTCCATGAAGGAGTTAGACCAGGTGATCTCTAAGATCCCTTCTTAGTGTCTGGTCCATTCGATAATCACAACATTCAGTGAGAGAATTTAGGTAACTCTTTATTTTTATCCCTTCTATGTTTATAAAAGAACAAATGGAATTTCAGAAAGGTTCTTTATCTTGTGTGCGTACAGTCACATCACGAGTTGTCAAGAAAGTCAGTCTGAACCCAGGTTTCTGAACTTCTAGACTGAAGCACAGAGGCTAACTATCCCAGATTGTCTCACCCTCTATTTCTTCTCATTATGAAAAAATCACCCATTCCCACAATAAAATGTTTACACATTGCAATATGATTAGAAACTCTCTCATATTTTCTGCATCTGAGTATGTTACCAGTTAGAGGTTTGTTCTTATTCTAGGGATGGAACAGAACATTAATTAATACCTTTTCCCAAGAGGTTTTCATGGGAAGAACTGATGTCTAAAAGGTATTAAGAACCTGCCATATATACTGGACCCTGGACCCAATTTCTGCATTTCTCCCTCTTGCTTGACAATCAGAATCTCTAGAAAACTTGTTGAAAACTCAGATTTCTGAAATCTAATGAGAAGCATAGGTTTGAAATAAGAATATAATTTTAATAAGCACTCGCACACAGTGAATCATCACCATGAGCTAGGGCTCATTTTCCATCAGTATGGCTGACCAGTTGGTTTTTGACTCAAGTGCAGTCTGATGGACTGGAGCCTGTGACATAACAGTTGTTAAATATAGTGAGTATCAGCAAGCAAGGTAGGGATCCAATCTGATCATTTGACAGAAGAGGAACTAAGGTCCAAAGGGGCTTAAGAGCTTGCCCTACATCACACAGATATTAAGCAGGTAGTGTGGGGAGGGCCATGCTCTTTTTTGTACCGCAATAAGTGGTCACTGCCTGAGAGAGCAGGCCCTGGTGTGTGTATCAATTAGAGTTCTCCAGAGAAACAGAAAATAGGAAGCATATGGATATGGCTGATGTGATTGTGGGTGCTGGCAAACTGAAGATCCACAGGACAGGCTGGCAGGCTGCAAAACCAGGCAGAATTTCTAGGTGACAGTTTTGAGGTAGAATTCTGTTGCTGAGGAAACATCAGTTTTTGCTCTTAAGGTCTTCAACTGATTGGATCAGGCCCAAGAGACGGTCTAAAGTGCTTCCTTGAAATGGAAAGGTGAAAGAAACATGATGCTGAGGTTGCTAAATTGATCCTAAGAATGAATCTTCTATCTGTGAAACTGTGAAGAAAGAAAAGGGGCTCTTGCTCTCTCTCTCTCCACCCTCCTTCTTTCCTCTTGCCAGGTGATGCTTGCACCTATTTTTCTTACACCGTGAGTGGAAGCAGCTGGAAGGCCTCACCAGGAACAGATGCCAGTGTCATGCTTCGCCCACAGCCTGCAGAACTGGCAGCCAAATGAACCTCTCCTCTTATAAATTGCTCAGCCTCAGGTATCCCTTTACGGCAACACTAACAGACTAAGTCAGTTAGGCCACATTACATTAAGTGGTCCACAAAGCACTATCTGAGGGGATAAGTTTTCACCTGAGACGTAAGTAAGATGAAAATGGCCAGCAAGGCAAAGATCTTGCAGAATAGCAGCCCAGAATGACAGCACAACAAATACAAACATCTAAGGGGACACTGAGTTTGCCTTACACTGAGAACAGAAAGAAAATGCATAGGGCTAGGATGATGTGAGTGAGGGATTAGGACACAGTATTAGTTTGCAGGGACAGTACGATTGTGTGAGGGGTTGTGCAGGTCATCATAAGGAGTTGGTTTTGTTTCAACTAAAATGGGAAGCCCACTCAGAGGATTTAAGCAAGGGAGTTGCATATTCTTTTTGAGGGCTTTATTGACCACTCCAATTGCGGTGTAGAGAATGGTTTGTACAAAAGACTATACTAAAAGCAGAGAAAGCAAAAAGGAACCTACTTCAGGAGTTTTGGTTCTGGAGCCATAAAAGCGGTCTGCACGATGGAGTCTGAGAAGCTAACCTGAAGCAGTATAGCTGACCTAGTCCGCTTAGCTCACATTCTTTCCCACATCTCCCGTGATCATCGAATTAAGATTTCATGAAGATTGTGAAGATGTTTGTCACAGGAGACATTGAAGAAGCAGTCACACACGGACGATAGGTGTTATAATATTTGATAATATGATGCTTTCTTTGAGGATTCTCTTAGATATTTTGTTAAAGTGAAAATTACCTTTATGTTGTTGACGTATTTTACATCGTTAGAGGGAAGACTAATTTGATGTTGTTTTCTGTCAGATAAAGTTAAAATTTTCTAGGTTTGTTTCCCGATATTTCATTATAAAAGTTATTAGAACTGTAATCGAGGCAGAACAGAATTGTGGGGCTACTCTAGCTATTCTCCAGAATTACTGTCCTTCAGACAAATAAAGCTTGTTTGGACCTAAACCCTGTCTCTGCATATCAACTGGATACTTTTGTCTGGTAACATCTCTGAGTTAGGTAGAGAGAGGAAGCTTCACCTGTTTTATCCCAAAGAATAAAGCTAGCAACCCAGGACAGAATCCATGTCCAGGTATTCGATGTCCCTGAAAATTAAATAGCAGCAAAACAGAGAGAAACAACTCCAGAAATAGAATTGCCTCTCTTTAAGCAGTGGTTTTACTTTTTCCCCTGTTAACCTTTTCTCCCTTCAGTATCTCCTACTCTGAACTCAACATACACTGAAAGGTAGGAGTGGGTACTGTGGCATAGAGAGCACCAGGAGAAGCCCTCCATTGTGGCCTACAGGGTCAGCAGTGGTAATGAGCATTACCATTAGCAGTGGTCCTAATGCTCAGAGGGAGGGCAGACACCCTCTCTACTTTTTGTTCTCTCACATGCCAACCCCTAGGAAGTCCTCCAGAAATAGCAAAACCTCGAGAGCCAGACTTGCAGGGAAAGAAACACGCCCTATTAATTTTATAGAGCTGTGGGTTCCAAGAGTGTGGGGAAAACCTGTGTCAACCTTCTTCTCTCTATTTCCTCCCTCTCTGGAGCCAGAAGATGAGCTCAGTCACGAACGGGAATGATAAAGAGTGACAGACCAGGTAATTAGAGTACTGACTGGAAGGGCACACGAAGGATACTCAGGAGAGCAAAAAGCACCAGGAAGGTTGCAGAGAGGGAGAGGCTTGGGAATACACCATCTAAAGTATTTTATCAGTTCCAGGCCTCACCCTTGAGCTGCACATGGATGGATCTGGTGCTAATTAACCTACCAACTATTTTGAGAACTGAAGTAACTGATAGATCACTTCCTAGGAGCCATACTGGTGGTGAGAATGGGCACTCACAAGACAGATTTGAATAGCTCTACAAAGTCTGTGAAAGGGTAACTGACCTTAGAACTATGAGAAACAGAAGGTGACTTAGAACTTGGGGCCAGAATTTAGTCGGTTCAATTGCCTACTATAACAAAACATCAACCTTCTCCATAGAGTTTAGGTGAGACCCAGAGTCTCATAATGTGATTTCCAAAATGACAAGAAGAAACCAAAATGACAGGGCATAGGAAAAGCCATGAAAATTCCAAATGGAAAAGGACACAAGTAGACACGAAAACAGAGATAACAAAAATGTTTGAATTCTCTGACAAATATACCTATCATACAAACGCTTAAGTAAGCACTCTTGAACATTCTTGTAACTAAAGGTAACAGCAGAGAGACTCCATGTGGCAGAAAGACTTTAATGTGGCCTCTAAGATCCCCCATCTTCTGTTATTCATGCTTTTATAGAATATCCTCCCCTTAAAAGTGGGAAAGACCTGTAACTTGCTTCTAACTATAGTAGAATGTATTGCAAAGATAATAGAATGTCACTGCCATTATTATGTTAAAGAAAAATGGTGATGGGAAGCTAGGCCCCTGAGGCAAAACTCCCATCCCACTAGCAGACTTGCTCTCTTTCTGCCTTGCTGACTCCAAGAAGCAAACTTGTATTTTGTGGGAGGTTCTGTACAGAGGGACACTTAGTAAGGACTTTTGAAGGGGAGTCTCAGGGAAACTTGCCCTTTTCCCCAAGGTTGCTTCACTGAAAGGATCAACTCACAGCTGTGGTAGATTAATAAGAGAAAGGTTTATTTCCAAATACCATGCGCATGAGGGGAACCACCAGAATGATTTCCCAACGTTCCAGCCATAGTCAGTGGCTTTTAAAGATGCCTTTTAGAAAGGAGAGGGGAGAGAAACTGGAAAGTATACCTGCAGCAAGTGGTTGCTAAGAGGGGATGGGTAGATGGGAAACAGATTGATTAGTAAATTAACCTGAGAGACAGGTATTGTGCTTCAAATGACCTTAGGGCCAGGTCTCTTAGCATGTGATAAGGAGTCTAGCAGCCCTTTAAGATTTTAGGTAGAGAAGAGTCTTCCTTCAGTTTCCTGATTATGTATAAATTTTAATTCCAAATAATCTTTATACCAAGGAATCATATTTTGGGGTGAAGTTTTCTTAGCTCCTTCACCTTCAGGGCAGTCTCTAGGAACTGGTAAGTCTGCTAACTGACAACCACTAAGAGTAGTCTTGGCCCTCAGTCTAGCAGACACAAGAAAGTATATTTCAATAATCTCAGAAGTAGAACTATCACCAATCAAGCCTCCAAGGGTAAACAGAACTCTGGCTGACACCTCTAATAAATCCAAATCATGGATCCAGCTACCCTGTCCCAGACTTCTGATTGATGGAATACATAAGGTAGTCAATGGTAGTAAGTCACTTGGTAATGCTTCATACAGAAATAAAGAAGGTATTCAGCAAAGCTATAGAAGCTGTAAGGAACAATCAAATGGAAATTCTTAGAACTGAAAGTGGCATAACTGACATTTTTAGAAAACATCACTGGGTATATGTGATAGCAGAATGGAGATGGCAGAAGAGAGGGTCAGTGAACTTTAAGGTCAATCACTGGAAATGATCTCATTCTGAACAACAAAAAGAAAAACAATGAGAAAGAACACAGGTTTCAGGACTTGTGGGTTAATCACAAATGGTCAAACATTTGCATTTTCAGAGCCTTAGAAAAAGAGGGGGAAAGAATGTGCTCCTCAAAAGAAAAAAAAATCAATAAATGATGGAAGAAATTTTCCCACATTTGGCAAAGATATAACCTTATCCATTCAAGAACCTCAGCAAACCCA
>NW_003852821.1:80697-83231 GCF_000181295.1 Otolemur garnettii | reverse complement strand
AAACATCTTGGCACCAGGCACAAATCTCCTGGAAGACAAGTTTTCCAGGGATGGGGGGAGGGGATTTGAAAGCAGGCAGAGCTCAGGTGGTGATGAGAGGCAGGGGGATCAGCTGTAAATAGAGCTGAAGCTTCACTTGCTTGGCTGCCCTTCATCTCCTGCTGTGTGAATCTTGTTCCCTACAGCTCACCTCTTGCAGCACAGCCTGGTTCCTAAGAGACCCTGGAGGAGGACTGTGTTCCAGCCCAGCCTGGGGACTGGGGACAACAGCTTTAAAGGAATCCTGAAAGAGGTTTTTCAGACAGGAAGGAAATGCTACCTGAAGGAAATGGAAGAAAGGAAGAGGAGGAAAATGTAAATCACTGAGTTAACATGATAGACCATGTTTCTTCTCAAGATTTAAAAGTGATATTTAATAGTGAATATCATAAATGAGTCTCATGCCTTTTCAATATATATAGATGCAATAATGTTATGCCTAAGAGTCTCTCAAAGACCACACCACCAGACACATCAGATTAAAGAGGAGTCCTTTATTGAAGAGCTGGCGACTGCCTCAGTGTCCCAACTTGGGGTTTCTGAGTGCAGCCCGGAGTTGACTGAGGCTCTGACTTTTATAAGGCAAAACTTTTCCAGGGGGCAAGCATGCATAATTACAGAAGCAAACAATAAGCAGTTAGGGGAAATCACAAGAGTGAGGCGGCTTAGTCAGTTTACAATGCTGTGATCATGAGTGTACTTAGTAATTCTTTTTCACAGAACAAATACAATCTACAATGTCCTAAGGTAGTGTAGGGAGGGGGACTCGCAGGTGGGGGTCGTAAACACCATGATCACAAAAAGCCATGATCACCAAGGATACAATCACGAGTGTAGTTAGTAACTTGCATCGTTAACAATTTTCACTGAATGCATTTACAGTTATACAACGGGAGGGCAAACAAGAGGAACCAGTTTTGAAGGTAATGGAATGTAACAGTAAAGGAGTAAACAGTAAAGTGGCGTCAAACTTGCTCTTTTAACATTTCCATATCGTGTACGGATGGCATGAAGACCACCTGAACAATATATGACAGCTGTAGCAAAAAGAAGGCAGGATAGGAGAGAGGGTGGAGCAAGATGGCCAAAAAGAAACCTCCAAAATCATACCTCTGCATAAACATCAAATTCAACAACTATCCATACAAGCAAGCAGCTTCAGAAGCAGCAAGAATCAGGGGAGTGATCGTACTATCTGGTTTCAACAAGATACCAAGGAAAGAGGCACTGAAGAGGGCATCAAAGACAATCTTGTATCACCCATGCGACCCTGCCCTTATCCCCAAAAGTACTGCACCAGCACACCAAGTGAAGAGTGACTCTTTGTGGCCTGAGGAGGGAGAGTGAAGTGATTGTGGGACTTTGCATTAAAACTCAGAGCTGTCTTGGCACAACAGAACACACCACAGGGAAGAATTCTGCTGGTGCCCACAGAGGGACCATTTAGATCAGCCTGGTCAGAGTAAAATTCTCTGTTCTAGCTAGCCCCACCATGAGCTGACAGAAAACTGCCCGGGGACAGGACTGAATTCTCAAGGCAGTCAGGAAAAAAAGACTAACTGTGCAGTCTCTGGGCAATTCCTGTGGCTGTGGTGCCTCAGAGCTGACGGACCGACCTGGAATGCATGTGACCCAGTGAGACACCAGCAATGGCGGCCAAGCTAGTGCCTGTGTCACCTCTCCCCAACTCCAGTCAGTGCATCTCAGGGAGAATCTTCTTCCACTTCTAGAAAAGAAAGGGAAGAGATAAGAGGACTTAATTTTGCAACTTGACTACCAGCTCAGCCACAGTAAAATTAAGTGCCATGTAGTCTCCTGAAGCCCCTAAGTCTAGGTCTTTGATTCTAAAAGGCACTTCTGGACCCACTCTGAGCATTAAAGGAACACAGCAGCCCTGAAGGGAAGGACACAGCGCTGGAAGACTTCACCAGCTAATGACTAAAGAGCCCTTGGGCTATGAATGAACATCAGAAGTAGCATGGCAACCAACTATCAAAAGAACTTTGAGTGAGTCTCAGTTAGATTCACGTGTGACCTGGCCATCACTAGTGACCATGATGGAGTGCCCACATAAGCCCTCTTCACACCTCCAGCAGCCAAAAACAGAGAGTGAGGGAAGAGAGTGAGATAGTATGCCTGGGAATCTGGGGAATTCTCACGTAGCATATCCAAGTCCACCTTAGCAGTACCACCAGGACTCTGCAATAGTTACAGCATTACTGAGCTTGGGGAATCTCCAGTGCTGATATGACTGCAGTGACCAAAGAGTTAGATCACAATACTCAATTGCCTTTGAATATCTGGAAAGCCTTCTCAGGATAGGTGGGTTCTAACAAGCCCAGGCTCTGAAGTGTAAAATACATACCTACTGTTCAATGCCCAGACATCAAAGACTATCCACAAGCATCAAGAGCTTCTAGGAAAACGTGACTTCATAAGGAATCAGTGACCAATCCCAGAGTAATGGAGATATGTGACTGTTCAGACACAGAATT
>NW_003852821.1:77622-79915 GCF_000181295.1 Otolemur garnettii | reverse complement strand
TCACAGGTCAGGAAAAAGACACATGACATATTGAAAGTGCTGAAGAAAAATAATACTAACCCCAGAATATTGTATCATCCCCCGCTCAAATCCTTCAAACATGAAAGAGAAATAACAACAGCTGAGAGATTTTATCAACAGTAAACCTGTCCTAAAGAAATGCTAAAAGAAGTTATTCCTGAAATCATCTCCATGGTATACAACTAACTGGTAATAGGAAGTACATAAATACTGACTACTTTAATGTGGTAGCCGTGGCGTACAAACCACTTACTTCATGAGCAGGAAAACCAGAAGAGAAAACTATCAAAAATGACAACCCTTGGGTGGCACCTAGGGCTCAAAGGAGTAGGGCGTTGGCCTCATATGCCGGAGGTGGCAGGTTCAAACCCAGCCCCAGCCAAAAACTGCAGAAAAAAAAATAATAAAAATTAAAAATGACAACTCTTTGAGAGATAGTATAAAAAAAGGATGGAAGCAACACAAAGCTAAAATGCAGAGGGGCATGAAGGGACAATTTCTGTCACTTTTCCTTTGCCTCTGTATTTGTAAGCAGAGTTGCCATACGTTTAAAATAATTGGTTAGAAAATGGTTTTTGCAGCCTTTATGGCAACCTGAAACCCAAAACCTCCAACAGATACATAAATAACAACAACAACAAAACAACAACAACAAGAATTAAAATATAATACCCCCTCAAATCACTTCTAATAGAGGAACACAGGAAAGAAGAAAGAAAAGATCAGCTAACAATAAGAAATTAAACAACAACATGGCAGTAGTTAGTCCTTAACTATCAGAATGAAAATTGTATGCAAATGAACTAAACTCTCCAGTCAAAAGGCAAAGAATGGCTAAATGTATTTGCCAAAATGAGAGTCCACTATATATTGTTGGCAAGTAACCCACTTCACCTACAAGGGCACATACAGACTGGTAATAAAAGGATGGAAAATGATATTCCCTGCAAATGAAAACTGAAAAACAGCAGGGGTGGCTATACTTCTATCAGCTAAAATAGATGTCAAGACAAGAAGTGTAAAAAGAGACAAAGAAGGCCATTGTATTATGATAAAGGGATAATTAGGCAAGAGGCTATAATAATTATAAATATATATGCAACCAATGCTGGAGCACACAGATATATGAGGCAAATATTACCAGAACTAAAGAGAGAGAGAGAGAGACCGACCCTAATACAATAATCGTTGGAGACCTCAACAGTACAGCTTCAGCATAGGACAGATCAACCAGACAGAACATCAACAAAAAAAAATCGGACTTAACTTGTATGACAGAACAAATGGATCTAATAGATAGTTACAGAATGTTTCATCCAATGGCTGGGGAATACATGTTCTTCTCCTCAGTTCAAGGATCATTCTCAAGGATAGCCCAGAAGTTAGCCCCCCCAAAAAAATAATTCTTGGAAAATTCCCCAAAATTGAAACCCTACCAAGTATTTTCTCTGACCACAAAGGAATAAAATTAGACATAACTATGAAAACATTGCAAAAAATAAAAACATATGGAAATTAAACAATAAGCCCCTGAGTGACAAGTGGGTCTATGAAGAGATTAAACATGAAATTAAAATTTTTCTAAAACAAATAAAAATGATGAAACAATATATCAAAACCTATGGGCTAAACACTAATAAGAGGAAAGTTTATAGCAATAAGTGCCTATATCAAAAAAGTAGAAAAGCTTCAAATAAACAACCTAATGTTGCATCTTAAGTAACTAAAAAAGGATGAGCAAACCAATTCCCAAATTCATCAAAGAAATAATAAACAGTAGAACAGAAATAAATGAAATTAAAATTTTTAAAAAGAAATGAAAAGTTGGTTTTCTGAAAAGATAATCAAAATATCACCTGGACCCCCCCCACAAAGACCCTACAAAATAAACTATATGCCAATATCTCTGAATATCATAGATAAAATATCCTCAATAAAATATGCAGAAATCAATTCAACAACACATTAAAAAGATCAATCATCATGGTCAAGTGGGCTTTATCCCAAGGATGAAAGGATAATTCCATGTATGCAAATCAACCAATGCAATACATTATATCAAAAGAATGAAAGACAAAAACCATATGATAATTTCTACTGATGCTGAAAAATCATTCAGTAAAGCTCAACATCCTTCATGATAAAAACTTCCGAAAAACTGAGTACAGAAGGAATATACTTTCACATTGATAAAAGCCATATATGACAGACCAATAGGTACTATCATCCTGAATGGGGGAAAACAGAATCCGTTTCCTTGAAGATCTGCAAC
>NW_003852821.1:56968-77103 GCF_000181295.1 Otolemur garnettii | reverse complement strand
AAGTAGGAGGAAGAAAATAACAGAGAGTAGAGTGAAAACAAACAAAAAGAGGATAGAAAAAGAATAGAGAAAGATCAATGAGATCAATATTTGGTTCTGTGATAAAAACCAAGAAATTTGACAAACCTTTAGCTAGCAAAATTGTATCAGTAGGACTCCTCGCAGCAGAGTGAGACCTGCCTACAGTATTTATCACGGTTATGCCCTTTAGAAGTTCTGGACGTAGTCAGCTTTTTAGAATCACATTATCCACAAAGATCTACCTTAGACAGCTATGTGACTTTCTACTTAAGTCTGTATTCACTTTTTAAACGCCAGTTTGGGCACAGTACAACTCTGACCAGTAAATTTCAGCTGACCTGAAATCGTTCCAGTGTCATGACAGTCAGGCACCCACAGGCACACACAAGAAGTACAATCCCAGAAGACTCATGTGGTACCTTTATTATAAACAAAGAGTTTACAATTGTTAGGGCACCCCACGTAGAACATATATTAGTCAGGCATTACAGGTAACGAGGACATCCAGTGTGGCCTCCACATTGGGACCTACAGCCTTGGGTTCCCAGACAAGTCCAAAAAAATGGAATTAGTCTTTGTTTCAGAAAAACTAACTAAAGTAGTCTCTTCCAGACAGTTTTCTTGTGAATGACTTCAGTCTATCAGCCTTAGAAGTGTAGACACCATCTGGATGTGTTCTTCATGGAAGGTGCAGGATCTGGGGTCCCCCTCTGTTTTCTTATGGTCATCACACTATCAGGTGTGATCATAGGCTCTGAAGTTTGAATTCAAATCATGTACAGGCATTGGAAAGATAGTAAAGAGGAGCTGTCCTTCAAGAAAAGGGGAAATATTCTAGAATGGTTCTGAAAAACTGAGATCATCACTGCCTCCTCTGCCCCTTCCATGCTCCTGAGCTTCCCCAGGTGGTCGTGTTTTCATTTTTCTCCATATTTACAAATTCAATGCCTTCCACTCAAATTTTACATTTTCTTATTCATTTTTTTTAAATTTTTACCCAGACTTTTTTGTCTTGATGAGGTGTATGGAGGAGAAACAAAAGCATTCTCACAGTAAAAAAATACACACACACACACACACACACACTCCACATAAGTAGAAAGACACATGTTGAGAAATTGCCATGGCAACGTTTGTAGTTTTCAAAAATTTCCCAGATGGTAGGTATTACATAATCTTCCATTCTTTTTTCCTTGACCACTTATCCATGTGAGCAGCCCAGAAAAGCAAAAACAACCTTTTCTGGGGACAGCTGCATTAAACAAACTGCCTTCCTAAGGTCTGCATGTGCACCAGCGGAAAGATGAGGAAAGCAGAGTGCAGCCATCAGTCCATTGTCGCAAACTGTAATCCAGCAAGAAAAGAATAAATCAAAACAGGGAGATGCCACTGGAAAGGTGCCGAGGTCCTATCCTTCCGGAGTAGGCAGAGCATTCACACTCCTTGTGATTTGCCCATCCCTAACTTGCAGTGTGGGGCAGGAATCACAAGGAGGGGATCTAGCTAGCTTCTGCAGCCACCAGCGGCTTGTTCTTTTCTTAAATTATCTCATCAGAGAACCAGCCTATTCTCATGAGTATCTGCAAGTGATCTGGACATTCCAGCCAGAATGGACACCACACCCACAGAGAGGTGTTTTAAATATGCAATAGAGTGCTAAAGTTAAGTGCTGCTGAGTGAACCTATGCCTGCTTTCAGTTCTTTACAGCTCCTGCTCAGGCTGAAACATAAGAGACAATATCTGCCCATAGCAGACAATATCAGCTTAGAGTCAGGTCCAGCCGGTTAGGATCTGGGAATTAAGAAGTCCAAAAACAGCCAGGAGCTTTTCTCAGCAGCAGCAAAGCCAAAATGTTGCAAAGCCAGGCAGCCATGTTCCAAGGCCAGGTGATCGACAAGGATTTCACAAGCCCTTGTAAATCCTAGAGCCCACCTGGGAAATCATTAGCCCCTAAGCATTAGACTCAGAGTTTATTAGCAAACTAAAAGTTGATTTTTACAACTCTATATGTAAATCTCTATCTGGAATTCTTTCTCATTTCATGTTGTTTTCCCTTCCCCAGAGGTACCGATAGGTAAAAATCACACCAAATAACATAATGTATGGAGATCTAGTCTCTATGTACTACTCAAAGAGTTTACATTTTAATACCCTCACTTGGGGTAAAAAAAAAAAAAAATCCACTAACACTTTCCTGTTGGGCAGATCGCGCTAGAATTTATGAAATCATAGGAATTTTAGCTTATATACTCCTATGAACTAAATGCTTATGTCTCCCTTACCTCTCAAATTATATTTTGAATCCCTCACCCCCAATGTGATGATATTTGGAAGTGGGGCCTTTTGGAGGAGATTAGGTTTAGATGAGGTCATGAGGGTGGTGTCCCCATGGTGGGATTAGCAACCTCTAAGAAGTGACCAGAGCATGCTCTCTCTCCCAGTCACATGAGGATACAACATGCAGGTAGCTATCTGTAAACCAGAAAGTGGGTGTACACCAGACACCAAATCTGCCAGTACCTCGATCTTGAGCCTGCCATCTTCTGGAACTGTGAGGCACGAGTCTGTTTAACCCACTTGGCCTATGGTCTTTGGTTACAGCAGCCTGACCTGAAACATCTTCAAATGCGAAAATCACAAAAATTATTCTGTGATTTATAAAATTCCTTTTATTTCCTCTCTGCAAACCCTGAGCAGCAAATTCAGCATGCATAATAGGCTTAACATTACCCTTGCCTGGACATTACTACAAGAAGGAAAGGGGTGTGTGTGTTGGGAGGAGGAGCTGCTCCAAGAGCAGACTAATTTTTTCCCCTGTTTTCCTCTCTGGCTTATCCAAAGCTTTGCTCTACCCATGGGCACTAATTTAACATTTTGTTCTCCCAGTCTAAGGATAGAGTAAAATAGACTTTTAACATTTTTGGCCCACCCCAAGCTCACCTTCATAAACATTTGAGCCCTATTTCCTCCCTCCTGGAGGCAAAAACCAAAACCAAAGTCCTTACCTAGTTGCCTTTTTGTTTTGATGTCTTAGCATAGCTAAAAGTAGCTAGAGGATCCAGCAAGCTGGCAATCCTCAATAGAATCCACCGTAGCATCTGAAGAGACACCGGGGATGGCTTCGCACAATATCAATTATCCTTTTCATGCTTACAAAAATTTACAATCCTAGGAATAGATAAATAGCATCTATGAAAAACCTACAGATGCAGAACACTTTGTTGTGGAAGAATGGATGCTTTCCCCTTAAGATCAGGCACAGGATATGAATGTTTTCTCTCGCCATTACTATGTAACATTATACTGGAGGTTCCAATCAGGCCATTTAGGCAAGAATAGAGAAATCAAACGCATCCAGATGGAAAGGGAGAAAGAAAACTATATTTGTATATGGGGGTCAGGCACTGTGGCTCACCCCTGTAATCCTAGCACTTTGGGAGGCCTTGGTGGGAGATTTTCTTGAGCTCAAGAGTTCAAGACCAGCCTGGGCAAAAGCACAACCCTGTTTCTACCAAAAATAGAAAAATGAGCCAAGAGTCACAGTCCCTGCCTTTAGTCCCAGATATTTGGGAGGCTAAAGCAAGAAGATCTCTTGACCCCAGAAGCTTGATGTTGCAGTGACCTATGATGATGCCACCGCAGGCTAAGCAGGACAACAGAGAGAGACTGTCTCAAAATAAAAAAAGGTTATATTTGGCAGGAGATGGAATTACGAACTTTGTACGCAGAGAATTCTAAGAAGTCCACAGAAAAATTACAACTAACTGAGTTTAGCAAGTTTACAAGATAGAAGAGCAAAGTAAAATAATAATAATAATAATAATGGAATTATATTTCTATAATACTGGTGATGAACAATCTGAACCTTTTAAAATTCCATTTCAGTAGCATTGAAAAGAATGCAATAATTGGGAATGCCTTTAACAAAAGAAGTGCATGACTTTTACACTGAAAACTACCCCCTCAGTAATTGAAATAAATTAAAGTACATTGGAAGACTAAATATTATTGAGTTGGTACTCCTCCTCAAACTGATGTATATATTCAACACAATCCAAGTCAAAATAGTAGCTGAGTTTTCATGTTGAGGAAATAGTCAACTTGTTTCTAAAACTGACATGGAAATGCAGAATGGTCAAAACATCTTGAAATAGGAGAACAAAGTTGAAGGACACACACTTCTTAATTTCTAAACAGACTACCAAATTATAACAATCCATACTTTGTATTTATGGTATATGGATAGATATATAGATGCAGACTTAATTCCAGAAATGAAGCCATATAGTCAATTGATTTTCAACCAAGTTTCCCAGGCCATTCATTGGGTGCAAGCCTAGTCTGTTCAAAACCTGGTGCCAGGACAACTATATATCCATATGGAAAGAATGATGTTGAACCCCTACCTCCCACTTCATATAAAAGTTAACTCAAAGTGAATCAGCAACCTAAAACTCAAACAAACACTATCATAACTTAAAAGAAAACACAGAAGGAAACCTTTGTAAACTTGGATTAGGCAATGGTTTCATGCCTAGGACATAGAAGATACAAGAAACAAAACAAAAGGTACATAAATTGGATGGATTTCATTAAATTAAAAGTCTTGTGCCACACAGGGACACAAAAGACAACCTATTGAGTGGGAAAAATATTTGTAAATTATATGCCTGTTAAGTATGTAGTGTCAAAAATACATAGAGGCCTCTTACAACTTAATTATAAAAAGATAAATGACCCAATTTAAAAATGGGCAAAATATCTGAACAGATACTTCTCTAAAGAAGATATAAAAATGAACGATAAGTGTAAGAAAGGATCATCAACATCATTATGCATTTGGGAAACGCAAATTAAAACCACAACAAGATACCACGTCACCTCAATTAGTCCAGCTAAAATAAAAAGACAGCAAGGTTAGTGAAGATATGGAGAGCTAAGGATCATCATACATTTCTAGCAAAATGGAAGTGGTGCAGCCACTTTGGAATACATTGTGTTACTTCTTCATAGTTTAAGAACAGAGATACCATTTGACACAGCCACTCTGATTTTAGGTATATTCCCAAGAGAAATAACTGTCTGTGTCCACACAAATACTAGTATGTTCTTACAGCAGCATTATCCACAATAGTCCAAAAGTGAAAACAATTCAATCGATGCATGAATAAAAAAAGCGGTATCTCCATACAATGGAATCTTGTTCAGTAATAAGAAGGAATAAAGCACAGATATACACTTCAACATAAATGAACCTTAAAAACATTACGCTAAGGGAACGGAGCCAGACGCATTGTATGACTACATTTCTGTGAGATAACTAAAATAGGAAAGTCCTTTGAGACTGAAAGCTTACCAGTTGATTGTCAGGGTCAGGAATGTGGGGAGAATAGGGGTTGATTGATTACTAACGGGTATGAGTTACCTTTTAGGGTAATAAAAATGTTCTGGGAGTAGTGGTCTTCTCCATGACCTCGCAGTAGCATTCAACACTGGCACCCTCTCCCTTCTTAAATATAGGCCTCCCTCTTGAGCCTTCTTCTCATATTCCTCTTTAAATGTGGTTTTATTTACAACCACGGCTTCATTTATCGATGATATTTCCAGTCCTAGATTGATCTTTTAAACACTAGAAATACCTTTACTTAGACATCTTACCAACACCTTAAACTTCATTTGAACAAATAACAAATTCACCACTGACCACTCAGGGCCATTTTGTTGTCTAAGTTCCATGTGTTTAGTGGTGGTACTACCTAGGCTACAAAACTCAATTTTCCCTTGAACCAACAAGTCACAGAGACCTGTCAGTTATTTCTTAGTGATGTCCCTCACAAGCCCAGGCCTCCCAATAACAGGAATCTGAGCAATAACCTGGAAGCCTATACTAATTTCTCAGCTTTTCTGGTATCTCTCTGGGGTTAGAGGCCCTCCTCAAAGTGGGGTTATAATCCCTTTGGATTGGGAAAGGATGTTCTATCAGGAGGAAAAGGAAAGAGCATAGTCAGTAGCAGCTCACGTGGACGTCGTAATGAAAGCCCCCCAAATTATTATCTCCCCTAACCTGGCCTAGTGATCATAACTTGTCACTAGGTATCTTTAAAAATAATCTTAAAAAATACAAGTGATTGAATATACAGAAATGTCTCGCTTTATTGCTTTATTGTGCTTCACAGACTTTTTTTTTTTTTTTTTTTTTACAAATTGAAGGATTGTGACAACCTTGTACTCAGCAAGTTTACAGTGCAATTTTTTACAACAAATTGTATTCATCACTTGATATTTTCTGGGTTACATTTTGGTAATTCTCAATATGTTTCAAACTTTTTGTTCTTATTTTCCAATCACTTATTTGATGTATGCTTGAAACCATAATAACCAAAATCAAACTCATTGTCTGCTTGTTTCCCCCATATGTTCCTCCAGGGCACTGAAACTCAGTAACATAGACTCCCATTCCTCCTTTGAGACACAGCAGAATTCAACCATTCTTCAGAATGTGCTCTTCCAAATTCAAAATTGTTAACATGGTGTAATGGCTGCTTCATGCTTTGACCTCTCAGAGATTCCCCAGTCTTATCTTGTGTTCTCATGTCAAACATGCCTTCTCTCAATTCCTTTCAGACACCCAGTTCTTTTTTGCCTCAGAGCATTTTTTTAAAGATAATTTTTAAAGAAGAAACTCTTAATTTTTAAGGAAAATGTCTCATTTTGTATTCTTGGCATACATTTTGATTCATTCTAATGGAAACAACCTCCTGAATCCATTTCAGGGCTATCTAAAACTTGATTTTTTTTTTATTTTTGGATTAAAAAAAAAATCTCTTGGGCAGCACCCATGGCTCAAAGGAGCAGGGCACCAGCTCCATATGCTGAAGGTGGCAGGTTCAAACCCAGCCCCAGTCAAAGGAAAAAAAGAGAGAGAGAGAGAGAGAAGAAAAGTAAAAAAAATCTCTTCAGCACAATTCACAATTGCAAAGATGTGGAAAAAACCCTAGTGTTCATGAATACATGAATGGATTAATAAAATGTTGTATACCACGCAGTACTATTCAGCCATAAATATATGTGACCTAGTATCTTTTGTAACAACCTTGATGGAACTAGAGACCATTCTTTTGAGTGAAGTATTGCAAGTATGTAAAAACAAACACCACACGTACTCAATACTAAATGTGAACTAGTCCCTAGACCGTCAACACTGTTGTACACACATGGAAGTAAAACTTAACAAAAATGAAGTAGATGGAGGGGGTAGGAGGAGATGGATAAACTCACATTTAATTGGTACAATGCACGTATTGCCAGTGAAGGGAAAACTTTTAACTGTCTTAAAATGTGTGAAAGCAAATTATGTAACTGAAATGTGTATACCTCTGTATTATTCTCAAATAAAAAAATATGCAAACACAAAATCCATTCACAAAGGAGCTATGCAAATCAACACCTAGGCAAACATTAATTTTTTTTGCAAAAATTTAACAGCACAACACCAAGCATTATCTCTACAGTCTTCATCTATGACACCAGCTCCTAGATCTCTAAAGTGTTTTTCAGTCAAGCCAGAACTTGGGGCTGTTCTTCCATTATACCCAGAAGGAAGGCTTATCTGAAGATATATTTTCAAAAGAGCTTTCTCCATACGTGGTCCTGTATAATCACAGACAGTATACAAGTAAAAGCCACAGGCCTTTGTGGACCGCCTGGTCCAGATGCTGCATGCCACTCTCCTTCACAGGCCAGTCCACTTCCTAGGGGAAATGATGAGTGTCTCTTCCCAGGAAAGTATGGCAGAAGGAGTAGAGGAGAGAACTCAGGGAACAAGAAAACACATGTGAGCACCCCTATAGAGAATACCTGGGAGTCTTTATATTGGTGTATCCTCTTACTGGAATATTCTTTCTCTAAACCTTAACTTGGTGAACCCCTGCTTACCTTTTATGCCTCAGCTTAAATATTACTTCTTCAGATGATCCTTCCTGGATCCATCTAACTAAGTGGAATCTTCGATCTCACCTTCATCTCCTCCTGGATTATGAATTTTGTTAACATATTGCCAGAATCGCCTACATGATTGTAAGTCCCATAAGGACAGGAACACTATCAGCATTGTTTCTATGTCCCAATACCAAGAACAGACATATATCAGGTAGTTAATATATATCGATTTGATTATTTGATTCATTCTAATGGAAACAAACAATATATATTCATTTAGTGAATATGTGTATGAATGCATGATTGAACAGACATATACCAGGTAGTTAATATATATCAATTTAATTATTTGATTCATTCTAATGGAAACAACAATATATATTCATTTGGAGAATATGTGGATGAATGCATGATCGAGTACAAATTTTCTCAAAAAACATTGTCTCTGGTAAAGAGGAAGGATCTTCTGGGTTTGGAAGCCTACTTCAGGTTCTGATGAATGGCTATTCTGAAAGATTGAGAACTGTCTTTGAGAACTCAGTAAAGTTCTCAGCAATTTTTCCATTTTTACATTCCCCCCAAGTTGGAGCTAAGTATTATGTTGCCCTGTTCTCTTGTCCCCAGGCCTCTCCCTAAGATTTTCACCAGCTTTTCTTTAACCTGAAAAGAGGCATAAAGAAAAACACAATAAAAATGTTTACTAGATTTGAGATGTGGTTAGAGATTTGGCTGAAGTTTTAGATCGTCTCCAAGTTTAGGGAATCAATTTATGTGAGACTATTTCAGTTGTTCACAAGTCTTCTCAACTTTCAGTTTCAATGTGTAAGATGGAGTTGCACTGTCCTTGTGACACAATGGAGCAGTTAAGTTTGGGCCCAAGTTGGAAAAACTGAGATCAGGAATTTGTACTTCCAAACCTCATGAACCTGGTAGTCATGTCCTAGATTCCGGCATCTGGGTCCATGATAACTAAGCCCTGGTCTTTCCACAGGAGTAGGGGAAGAGAGCACTTCTTAGGGGCAGAGTAAGAGAAACATCAATCTGTCTACTTTCTTCTAAACATCAGAAGTGAAAAATGTGACAGAGGCATTTCTGGCCTTGTCTGACTGAGTAGGTCAGTGTCGAGAATGTTTAGAGAGAGAAAGTGGCCATACTTTAAAATCCCTTAAATTCCCCATTGTTGGTCTCAAGTGCTTGACTTAAGTCCAAGCTCTAGGTTTTTTTACTTTTCAAGAGCAAACTCTATGCTGGCTTTTGAGGTAAAGACGGGGCTTGTAGACCTGTGGAGCAGGAGAATAGCTGCTGAGTGCTTACAGATGCCATTCTTAATCCCCCTTTCCTCTGCCCATGGGTCCAGAGTGTCTTCCCTATACTGAGTTGTTCTGGCCCAGGTCTGATTGTTATTCAGTCATGCCCTGAGAAGCCAACATATAGTAGAAATGGAATGATACTTTTGCAGTCAGTCTCTGTAGGACTTTCAGGGAAAGATCAGCCTTCCTGTATCTGATGCAAGAAGTCAGTTTGCTAAGAATGTGCTTCAGTATAAAATTTTTAAAAATGTATACATGACTACTGGCATGAAAGAGAGAGAGAGAACAGAGAATAGGAATATAGTCTATAAGCTTTCCTCATGATGTGACTACCCAGAGATGACCAAAACTCCAACAGCCATATCAGTTGATGCTGTCCACAAGAAGGCTGTCTGGAGGTAAGGGGAAACTTCCCCTAACCCCCTGAAAAGTTCACTGAAAGATAAACTCACAATTAAGAGAGATTAATAAGAGAGAGGTTTATTTAACATGGGCACAGGGAGAATCAGAGTGACTACTCCATATCCCAATGGGACACAGGCATTTTTCTACCTGCCTTTTAGAGGAAGGAGATGAGCACTATTGATAATTCTGTTTAGGGACAATAAATAGTTTCTAGGGAGGATGAATGGATGGGGAAATAGATTAGATTGATCTGTAAATAATTCTCTTAGCAAATTAAATTAACCTGAGACAAGTTCTTTATTTTAGAATAATTTCAACCCCGTCTGGTTGCAAAACTGTTTTTCCTGCAATATACGGAAATAACAGAGAGGGGTAGGGAGTGAATTGTTCTTTTGATCTGTCAGTGCAGTTTATACAGATAGAGGGAAAGCCCCTTCCAATCCTTTTTGGTCTCAAGGGCCTGTAATTCAAACTAGTCCTTATACCAAGGAGTCATCTTTTGGGGTGAAATTTCCTGAGCCCCTTCTGCAGAAAGGATATCCAGATAATATCATGTGTATTTCTTGCTTGCACGTTTGGCTAAAAGAAAGCATACTTTTGGTTGCCTGGCAGTGATTATGGTTTATAAGCAATGATGAGAGTTAAAATTCTGTATATTCTTGTTAAAATGTATAAGTTTCTGTTCCTAATGACTGTTCCCTGAGATACTTGATCTACTAAGACACCCCCTCTGGCCCAAGGATCCAAGACACACTATGAGGAGCTCTTGTGGGGAGTTTTTTGATAGAAAATTCTCTATTCCCACACTGAAAATCAAATCTGGAGATCCACCATTGGAATCCAAACCTGGAGAGTACTACACAAGTACAGACTCCTCAAAAGTCCTGGACTCAGAGTCAGGAGAACTGGGTATAAATCTGCATTTCATTATAACTGTTGGATTCATGTTTATTTACCAGTTTGTATTTCAGTTCTTTTTCTGTAAAACAGGAATACAAATGCAGCTGCTTCACAGTTGTAGTTAATGAAAGAACATAACATATGTATAAAGGATCCTACACTCTGTGGATGATTAGCATGAGTGACTTTATCTGAATTTGTTTCTTATAAATGCTGTGCCTTTTTATTTATTTATTTATTTATTTTTGCAGTTTTTGGTCGGGGCTGGATTTAAACCTGCCACCTCTGGTATATGGGGCCAGTGCCCTACTCCTTTGAGCCACAAGTGCCACCCAAATACTGTGCCTTTTTTTTTTTTTTTTTTTGAGACAGAGTCTCACTATGTCGCCTTCGGCAGACTGCTGTGGCATCACAGCTCACAGCAATCTCAAACTCTTGGGCTTCAGCCTCCCAAGTAGTGGGAGTACAGGTGCCCGGCACAACACATGGCTATTTTTTTGTTGTTGTTGTTGAGGTTTAGCTGGGGCCGGGTTCAAATCTGCCACCCTTGGTATATGGGGCTGGTGCCCAATCCACTGAGCTGCATGCACTGCCCACATATTTGTGCCTTACAACAGCTGCCAACTCTCCCTCAGCTCTTATAGTGGGGATGACACTGCTCTTCAGGTCCTCTTGCAATTGTCAGGGCAACATTTAAAGATTCTGAACTAATCCTGCAATGTCATCCTTTCTTTTCTCCAACTATCAACATCTTACTCCTAACTGAAGACCCAATTCTAGCATCATCCCTAATATTCTTTAGATTTGAACTAAGGACTCAAGGAAGTCAGGCTAGACCTTCTGATATATGAAGGCTGGGTAGGAGTGCCCCAGAAGAGTCAGAATATATAAAAATATACAGCAAAAGGCAGCGTCATTTGGTGAAAAAACTGAAAGAAAACTAGAAGGCCAGTGAGGCCAAAGCATAGTGAAAGCCAAAATCTTTTATATAGGGCAACTGTAAATGGCTATGCTGTTGGTGAACTACACAACAGTGCCCTGTCAAAAGGGCATGTGAGAACTGAAATCTAGCCTCTGTTCTGCTTGCTAAACTTGCTAAATTCATAGAGCTGTGTCATCCCAGAAGGGATAACTTTTCCTAAATTTTCCACCTGTGTTTTAATTTTCAGAAATATACACAACGGCAAACAGCATCCCTTACAAGGCTACATGTGTTCTAGCTCTTACCTACCACACTATCCTTACCTGGAACTCCTTCTCTCATTCTCTTCTTTGTGCTTCAGCCACATGGGTGTTCTGCATCCCTAGGACCTTTGAGCATTTTCTTGTTATATTGGGTTTCACTATTATATACCCTATGCAAGGTGTGCTTGGCACACCTATGATGACTGGTGAGTGCATTTTACTGAAAAGTCCACAATGAAAAGCTGATTTGGCTCCATCCAAGTCTGAACCTCAACCAACTTCAATTGGATTAGGTTCAGTCTGGTCTTCAGGCTGGGGAAACCAGTGTAATACCCATTTCTAAGAGCTAGAGAGAAGTGATCCTTGCTACTATGCATAGCAAATAGGGCAGTTTATTTCTAAAATCTTTGGAGATGGAAAGAATGGCAAGAATATAATAAAGGGGCAATACATTTTTTTAATAAGAAAGGTTGAAAGCAGTGAGGAATGAGGCTGTTTCAGACTTTCCTTTATCTCAAAACTCACAAGAGCATTCTCTAAGGATAAATTACATCTTCAACAAGACTCTGTCCATCAGCCTAAATTTCTACAAGAATGACAAGCTCCTCTTTGAAGATGCTTGTAGTCTCACCTTACATGCTGGCGGAGTTACTCTTTTCCCAAAGGATATGCAACTGGCAAGAAGGATCTAAGGTATTCAGGAAGGGCTCAGATGAGCTCCTACAGCCAGCATTTCTGAGGCAAATTGCTGCGCAGAGTCAGAAATGATCTTCCCCTTCTGTTTCCATGGCAATGAGGTTGGCCGGGGGAAGCATCAGAAGATGCCAGGAGACAACAGAATATTCTGGGTCAAAGACTTTGTTGAAGCTATGGTGGCACATTTGAAGACTCCCCCTTTCTCCTTTGTCTCCCAGAAGAGAAAGGGAATGCTCCCTTCACCTCCCAACTCCTGGCATAGGAGATGCCACAGGGATGGGGCTCTCAGTGTACCAGACCCTGATCAGGAAATCAGGGAACTTGGTTCTAATTCTAAAGTCAGTGTTACTGCCAAACCTACCTGATACTTTCATTTCCAGGGTTAAGTTCAAAGGGGAGGACTAGCTTAGGTAGCCTTGTTCAAAGCCAGCCTGAAATCTCTAGTGGACAGGAATTGTCTACAGGAAGGCATCCTGGCTCCAATCTGCATCTTTCTGTTATGGATTATGAAGTGTTCATTAGATGTTTATGGAAGGAACTGGTGATCCTCATAGGCCCTTGAGTTTTCCTTCTGAATAGGGTATGCAGGCCAGGTTCCTCACTTTTCCTCAGTGCAGTCCTGGGGACATTTCCTGGTCTTTTGAATCCCACTGCACATGGAGATTCTCATCCTTTGTGTTCTACTGCTGGCAGATTCATGTAGGAGCCACTGAATGGGGACCAGAAAATACATCATAGGCACAAAGCAGGCACTGTTCACAACAAGGAAAAAAAAAAGAATGACAAGCTCCTATGGCAATAATCTGTTCAATAAAGATTTATTAAATACCTACAAGAGTGTTTCTCAATGTTTTTTATCTCACGGCACACTTGAACCTATAGTTAAACTTTAGTGGCACACTTACATTATGTTGATTGAAAAAAAAAAAAGAAGAGTAAAAAAAGAATATATTTACTGTACTTTGAACTTGTAAAGTAATTTAATTAATGATCTTTAAAAAGTTTTTCAGTACACCTAAGATCCTCTGAGGGCATACATGTGTGCAGCCACACACCAGTTGAAAATCACTGACCTATAATAATGTATAAAAGATGGATTATACATTTTTTTTTATGTATGGGGAGATTATTTTATAGGAGAACTGTCTCTTATAAAGGGTCCAAATGCTCACTGTCAGCATGTATAGCAACTTAAATGCTACATGGAGAGGGGCTTTGAGGTCAGTCTGCCTTGGGTCCAAATCCTAGCGAACTCTATCATTTAAGACCTGTGGGAAAGCCTTAAAAACTTGGGAAAGCTACCTATTCTTATATTCAATTTTCTTACCTGTGAATGAGAATAATAATACTAATACCTAAATTCACAAAGTAAATGATGATTAAATATAATATATAAAAGAACATAGCCCAGTGACAAATCACTTAATATTTTTATCAAATGCAACACATCTTTTCATTTTGTAGAAAATGTCTTTTTAAAAGAAAATTTATCTAGGAAATAGGCCTATTTCTCAGGACTCAGAACAATATCAGAGGAAATGTCATGGCTAAGGGAAATGTTCCTATCCAGGTTGTTATTTTCTTATATTTTGGTGTCTCCCCAACTGACCCCAAGCCTAGCAGTGTACCTGGGAATACTGCAGATAGAGAACTTATTTTAATATTGTATGCACTCTTAGGGTCTAGAAGAAAGTCTAGAACACAGTGTGTGTAGTACACACATCGATTTCTTTTATTCTCTCAGGAGCTCCCTACAGTGGTACTATTATTATCTGTGTTATTAGATAAGGAAACTGAGGCACAGAGAGATGCAGCTCATTGCCCCCAAATTAGGAAGCTAGTTAAGTGGTAGAGCTTAAATTTGAACTTGGGCAGTCTGGCTCTATACCTGCCCCCTTAATACCCTAAACAACCCCATAGGAGGTGCTTACTAAATATTTGTTGAATGAATGAAACTGTAAGAAAATGTAAATTATACTCATATGAAGGAGGGATTCCATTACACATGTTTACTTCATAAAACAGCCATGTTCCCCAAACTGGATAATAATATTTTCATAAATTTTATTAATTTTAAAATTCATATTTAATTAGCTTTACAAGAAGGAAATTATTACAACAATGTTGTATTATTACAACATAGATGAACCTTGAGGATGTTAGGCTAAGTGAAATAAACAAGACACAAAAGGACAAATACAGGATATTTCTACTCATATGAAGAACCTAGAGTTATGAAATGAATAGAGATAGAATGTAGAATGGTGGATACTAAGGGCAGGTTGGTGGGGAGAATAGGAAGTTATTGTTTAATGGGTACAGAGTTTCTGTTTAGAATAATGAAAAAATTCTGGAAATAAATAGTGTTGATGGCCACACAACATTGTGAATGGACTTAATGCCACTTCGTTGTACAATTACCAAAGGTAACAATGGTAAATCAAAATGATGTATTTTACCATAATAAAAACTGGCAAGTAAAAAATAAAAATGTTGGCTCAGCACCTGTAGCTCAGCAGCTAGGGTGCCAGTCACATACACTGGAGCTGGTGGGTTTGAACCCAGCCCAGGCCTGCCAAACAACAATGACAACTACAACCAAAAAACAGCCAGGCATTGTGGTGGGCACCTGTAGTCCCAGCTACCTGGGAGGCTGAGGCAAGAGAATCGCTTAAGCCTAAGAGTTTGAGGTTGCTATGAGCTGTGATGCTACAGCACTCTACTGAGGGTGATGTAAATGAGACTGTCTCAAAAAAAATACATATACAAAATAAATAAATAAATATATTCTTGACATGTGTAGCCCCAATCTAATATACTACAACATCAAAAAAATGCCCCAAAGCTTTTTTTTGCCCCTTGCTAGCTGTCTTGACATCTGTTTTTTTTTTTTTTTTCATTTAGTTGTGTTGAATGGAAAAATAGAAAGTTTAAATTTATAACAGACAGAAGTAGCATACTAGGCTGAAACCCAGCTGTCTGGGAATTCAACTTGCTTCAAGGGTAATAATAGCCAACCTACATCTAGTACTTTGTGCCAGGCACTCTTTTATGTACTTCACATACATTAACTCATTTAATTTTCACTTAATCCTCACAAAAATCCCATATGACATATTAGAAAACTGAAGAAGAAAGGAGCTATGATTTCTATTTTACAGGCAAAGAAACTGAGGCACAGAGCAGTTGAGTAGCTTGACCAAGTTCAAGCTGACAAGTAGTGGAGCTAATACATAAGTTAGCTAAAATATTAGCTAATGTTTTATACATCCTGTCTCCCTAAGATGTATAAAACCAAACTGTAACCTAAGCATAGGGCATCCTTGGCATGTTTCTGGGCCATAGTCCTCGTACTTGGCTCAGAATAAACCTTTTAAAATCATTTTGCACAGTTAGGTCTCTTTTCCATTGACAATGAAATTGAACTACATGGATTCACTTATATACAGATGGTTTTCGATAAAAACATTGGAAAATTTCTGGAGACGTGTGACAATGTGAAAATACAAACCATGAACACTAGAAACATCAAACAAATTAAGAAAAAGTTAAGTATTTCAAGAGTTCACTACATATATGTAGATAGTACTCTTTCAGGGGTCCTCAAACTTTTTAAACAGGGGGCCAGTTCACTGTCCCTCAGACTGTTGGAGGGCCAGAATGCAGGCCCGGGACTAGTCGGCTGCTAAGCAGGACAGGCAGCAGCGGCAAAAACACCCAGTGGGCCGGATAAATGCCCTAGGCCGGCTGCATGTGGCCTGCGGGCAGTAGTTTGAGGATGCCTGCTCTATTTCATCATTTTCTACATAAAATATGTGCAAATCTATTATAAATATGTAAACTTTATCAAACAGACCAGGGAACGATTCCCAGTTGAGAGAAATGTAGATGAATGTAAAGATGCATATTATACTTTAACTACATGAAATTATGTACTCATTTCCTGTTGCTGTTGAGGTGATCACAAATGTTGTGAATATCTGTTTAAAGTGCCATAATGTGACGCTAATCATCTCTGCATGAGCAGTTGGTCTCACCAATAAATTGTGTATGGCAGTAAAAAGTGAACCCTTGCTGTTCTGGCTTATGTTTCATTGTATGTTTTACTGTGCAGAGTAGATTGAACTTGGCACCCAGCTTATAAAAAACTCTGTGCATACTCAAGTCTTGTAGTCAGTTCTGTGGAACCCAAGGGTATGGAAAATCTGCTCTGCTTATAAGTGGGTTTTGTGTCCCCGGAGTACTGTATTTTCCACTTACATTTTGATGAAAAACATCCATGTGTAAGTGGGCCAGCAAAGTTCCAACTTGTGGTGTTTAAGTTTGGGGCAGTCAGAAGTTATATATGGATTTTCAACTTTTTGATTTTGGGGGGAGTGAGTTGGCGCCACTAAACCCTAAAAGCCTAAGGCAGTGATTTTCAACTAGTGTGCCCTGAGAGAATCTTAGGTGTGCCTTCTTGAGCATAGCTCTGAAAATTTTTAAAGATCATTATTAAATTATTATCAATTTAATAATTGATTAATAATAATCAATAAATTAAATTAAATTAAATTAAATTAATAATAATATTTATATATTGATATATAATATATATTATATATTGATATATAATAATCTATATATATATTGATTATTTATAATACTCAATAAATTAAAATCAATTTAACTTACTGTTCAAACCACAGTAAGTATTTTTTAACTCTTTTTTGTTTGATCAACATAATTTAATTGCACTGCAGAAGGTTAACTATAGGTTCAACCATGCTGTGAGCTAAAGGCTGAAAAACACTGGCCTAAAGTGATGCAAGACAAAGCTTAAACCACACCTGTAGGTCCTCAGCTTACTTAACAGATCACATGAGTCTGGGTATGTGGCAGATGGCTTGTCTCTGATTAACTAACTTCCTCATCTTAATTAAAGCATTCCAGGCCTTTAGAAAAAGCTTCATTTCCTTAACCAATTACAAATTAAAGACTGTTTAAACCCACCTATAATGCACAAGCCCTTCCACCCATTTCAATTGCCCCGCCACTTTAGGCAAAATTAATGTATGCCTTCCACCTATTGATTTAAAGCTTCACTGACTTTTGTGTAATTTCAGTTTCCCTGAAATGTAAGAAACCAAACTGTAGTGTAACCCAAACACAGCAAGTCCACCTGCTCAAGGCTTTATGGGTGTTGCTCTGTGCCAAGGTCCTCCTCAAACTTGGCTCAGAATAAGCCTCTTTAAATTATTTTACAGAGTTTGGGTGTTTTTCCATTGACAAGATGGCACCCAGATGTGGAGCTCAGAAAAGACTTAGGACCTCCTGAAGGAGTAGCTCCAACTCAGTGCCTGGTGTCTACATGGGCTTCTTTGGGCCCTTAGACCAGAGCTTCCCCTTGGGTAGAACTGGTAAGTCCTCCTGAACTTCAGACCTATTATGTTCAGGGCTTGACATAAAGATTAGAAAATATAAACCCAGCCAAAGACAAAATGATCTGTATATTATTTTTGATAAGATAATTTTTCTGAGCCAGTCTTGCTGGCCCAAGCTACAGTGCTGTGGCGTCAGCCTACCAATCAGCAACCTCAAACTGCTGGGTTAAGGAATCTCCTGCTTTACCCTCCCAAGTAGCTGGGACTATAGGTACCTGACACACACAGGCTTCTCTGGCTAATTTTTCTATTTTTAGTAGAGTTAGGGTCTTGCTCTCACCTAGGGCATAAACTCCTGAGTTCAAGCAATCTTCCAGCCTCACCCTCCTACAGTGCTAGTATTACAGGCGTCAGCCACTGTGCCCAGCCTGATAAAGTAAATTTAATATTTTTGGTCTAATGACAATAGCTAAATCTCCTGAGTTATCAGCAAAAATCTATGTGTTTAAGATTCTTAATTAGATAAAAATGTTTTGGTCCTGTCCACACTAGATTTGCTATACTCTTTTTTTTTTTTATTATTGAATGGTAACTATGTACATTAATGCACTTCTAGGGTACAGTGTGGGGTTTTCACACACAATCCGAAACACTTCCATCAAACTGGTTAACATAGCCTTCATGTCAATTTGCTGTACTCTTTACTGTGTACATTATGTTGCCATAGTAAAATTTTCCCTAGGAGAAAAAACCCTAAATATTAATTTTTATATAGCAATTTATTTTAAGATAAAGAACCTGTAAGTCTTTGCTTTTATATATCCTACCTTTTCTGATCAAACCAATTTATACCTTCCACTTATTGATTTATGACTTGAAGTATAATTCCTGCCTCCCTTAAATATATAAAACTAAACTGTAACCAACCAGAGTGAGTCCACTTACTTAATACTTCTTGAATCCTCTGGGCCAGAGTCCCCAAAGTTGGCTCAGAAAAAACTTATTTATTTTGTAGAGTTTGGCTTTTTTTCCCCTCATTGACAAGATGGCACCCAGACATGGGGCTCAGGACCTCTTTCAAGGAGTAGCCCAAACTCAGCACCAGGTACCAACATGAATTCCTATAGACTCCCCAACTCTGAGCTTCCCATTGGGTGGAACTGGTAAGTTCTCCTGAGTTCCAGACTGGTTATGTTCAGGGTTTAACACAAAGGTTATAAAACTATAAACTCAGTCCAAAGCAAAATGATCTGTGTATGATTATTGATTAGATAAATTTAATGTTGTTGGTCTAATGACAATAGCTAAATCTACTGAGCTATCAACAAAAATACCTATGTGTTTACCTTTAAGGTTCTTAATTAGGTAAAAATGTAGACATGAGAAAAGGAGTGTCAATAAATTAGAATAAATAAAACATCAAGTAAATAAAGCACAAAACCAGAAACTTATGGTCAAAGGTTTATTAACATACTTTGGTTTTGGTCTTTAAATCCTGCAGATACAGTTCCTTCTACTGATTCCAATGTCTGTGGAAATGTACACATAACACGTTTCTGACACTTTCTATCATTTGATATTAACAGGATTGTTAGGAATTGAAAGCTGTCCTAGAAATGGTAGTTACAAGAGAAAAAATTGGAAACTTTAGTTTTTTCTTGGTCCTGTCTACTCTTGATTTGGCCTACTGTTTAAAAGCTACCTAATTGTGTGTAGATTAAGTTGCCACAGCAAAGTTTTTACCTAGGCAAAAAAAAAAAAAAAAAAACCCTGTTAACTATTGTATAGTAATTTATTTTAACATAATCAACCTGCAAGCCTCTGCTTTTAGATGTCCCACCTTTTCGGGCCAAGCCAACTTATATCTATAAGTGATTTATTTTTTATTTGATTTTATTTTTTGCATCATTTTTTTTTTATTAAATGATAGCTGTATACATTAATGCAAACATGGGGTACAGTATAGTGTTTTCATATACAATTTGAAATACTTTCATCAAGCTGGTTAACATAGATTTCATGTCATTTGCTTAGTCATTGTGTCAAAACATTTATATTCTAGTTCTAGAAAAGTTCACTCGTACCCTTGTTAGACAGATATATAGGTGATCTTTCCGGTCACCCTCCCACCACCCCGCCGCCCTTCTCTCCTCCCCTTCCCCACCCCCTCCCCATATTCTCGGCCTAGAATTAAGTTGTATCTTTTATTTGAGAGCTATAAATTAGTTTCATAAAAGGGCTGTGTACATTGGATACTTTTTCTTCCATTCCTGTGATACTTTGCTAAGAAGAACATTTTCCAGTTCCATCCATGTA
>NW_003852821.1:54256-55753 GCF_000181295.1 Otolemur garnettii | reverse complement strand
GGACTTGAAAAGAAATTTCACCAAAGAAGATAGGTGTGCGGCCTATAGATATATGAAAAAATGCTCACCATCCTTAATCATTAGAGAAATGCAAATCAAAACTACTTTGAGATATCACCTAACTCCAGTAAGATTAGCCCATATCACAAAATTCTATAAGTGATTTATGACTTTACCTGTAATTTCTGTCTCCCTGAAATGTATGAAAGCAAACTGTAACCCAATCATAGTCAGTCCACCTGGTCAAGGTTTCTTGGTCCATGGCCCAGAGTCATACCCTCAAACTTGGCTCAGAATAAACCCCCTTTAATTATTTCACAAAGTGTGGTTTTCTGTTGATGAGTTTGTGCTGGATTGCAATGTAAAATTTATTTATTTTCGTAAGTCAGACAAAAATGTCTAAAATCTCTGGTACTCTAGCTATGGCATTGCTGAGTTTTACCTCTTTAACTTTATCAGACATAATGCTAAATTGCTCTCCAAAAGGTTCTTACCAAATCACATTCCCTTCAGTAGTGTTAAAAGTTACCTGGGTTCTATGTGCTCACATGAAGTTAATAGTCTCAGATTTTTAATGTGCTCGCAATCTAGTAAATGTGGAATTATATTTTACATGGTTTTCAGTTGTATTTTGCTGATTTCTATTATATCTTTTAAAATTATTTTTTATTAAGTCTAATACACATAGATCATGAATACATTCATGCATATGTGGGGTACAATGTGCTGATTTAGATTTTTTTTTATACACTCTGATGTGGTGACATTAAACTAATCAACATAGATTTCACCTCATTTACTTGATTATTGTGCCAAAACATCTATGTTCTACACTTCACAGATTTGACTTGTACCCTTATCATATGCTTCATTTTGTTTAGTTCAACAAATTTATTTTAAAATATACTATGCCTTTTTTATTATTATACAAAAACCATTGGGCAACATATTAAGAGAAAAAAATACAACATATTCACAGCCCTGTTAACTAGAACTGTATGAAGCATTTAGATATATGTCAATCACCTTTTCATATCCCTTAGTTGTATATCCCTGTGTATAATACAACCCTTCCCACAACATGCTGAAGGAGGTGACAGTGTAGATGAGGACACTAATGCTGGGAGAAACCTTCCTTAAAGGCACTCTCGGTTGTTGAGCTGAGATTGGGGTCCAGATCTAGAGTGTGCCTAAGAGCATGTCTTTGTTTTACAATATATGTCAGGCCCCAAAGTCAGGTAAGAGAAAGCAGCAGGGAATGAACAATTTTGAACATGTAACCACATGCCATGTGTCTAATTATGTTTTGTGCAATTAACAAAGATTATTTCTGTCGGGAGCCAAATGACGCCAGATGGCCGCCCATCCCCACTGTCTGGAGTATGCTAACCTTTATCAGATAAGGAGCTGCTTTTCCCTTATCAGACAAGGAGCTGTTCTTCCCAGAGAAGCCATAAAATGTTTCAGACACATCGTTTACATTCCCAGCAGGAGATT
>NW_003852821.1:30887-33049 GCF_000181295.1 Otolemur garnettii | reverse complement strand
GTAGTTCCCCAGGTCCGAGACCCTATTCACTCCAGTAGGCCACTGCTCCCGGGGTTTACCTGGCAAAATCAGCCAGAAATCTGAATTTGGCAAGGGGGCCTTGCGGGTTTACATTAGGCTCCTGTCTGGTTAGATTTCTCTCCAAATCTTGAAGTGAGTAGAAAGTCTCCATCTTTTTAAATGCTGCATAGTATTCCATAATATACATGTGCTACAATATATTATTCCATTCATGGGTCAATGGGCACTTAGGCTTCTTCCATGATTTGGCTATTATGAATTGAGCTGCAATGAACAATATGGTGCAAAGATCTTTTTTGCAAAGCGATTTCTGGTCTTTTGGATATACTCCTAGTCGAAGAATTGCAGGATCAAATGGTAGGTCTACTTTTAGATCCCTGAGTGTTCTCCAAACTTCATTCCAAAAGGAATGTATTAGTTTGCATTCCCACCAGTAGTGCAGAAGTGTTCCCTTTTCTCCACATCCATGCCAACATCTGTAGTTTGGGGATTTTGTTATGTGGGCTACTCTTACTAGATTTAGATGGTATCTCAAAGTGCTTTTGGTTTGCATTTCTCTGATGATTAAAGATGATGAGCATTTTTTCATGTGTCTGTAGATTATGCACCTGTCTTCTTCAGAGAAGCTTCTGTTCATGTCTCTTGCCCACAATGAAATGGGATCACTTATTTTTTTCTTATTAATAAGTTTGAGTTCCCTGTGCATTCTGGTTACTAGAACTTTGTTGGGAAATATAACCTGCAAAAATCCTCTCCCATTCTGAGGGCTGTCTACTTCCTTTACTTACTGTGTTCTTGGCAGTGCACAAACTTTTTAGTTTGATCAGATCCCAGTAATGTATTTTTGATGTTGCTTCAATTGCCTGGGGGGAGGGGACCCTTCTCATAAAGTATTCTCCCAGGCCAATTTTTCCGAGTGTTTCCCCTGCAGTCTCTCCAAGAATTTTTGTAGTTTCATGTCTTAATTTTAAGTCCTTTAACCAGTGAGAGTCAATTTTTGTTAGAGGTGAAAGTTGTGGGTCCAGTTTCAGTCTTCTACAAGTTGCCAGCCAATTCACCCAGCGCCATTTGTTAAATAGGGAATCTTTTTCTCGATTTATATTTTTCATAGGCTTATCAAAGATCTGGGTTCATCTCTTGGTTTTCAATTCTGTTCCATACATCTACCTCTGTTTTTGTGCCAGTACCATGCTGTTTTGGTAGTATAGTCTGAAGTCTGGTAGCATGATTTCTCCTGATTTGTTTTTATTTCTGAGTAATGGTTTGGCTATTTGAGGTTTTTCCTGTTTCCATATAAAATGAAGTACTTGTTTTTCCAGATCTTTAAAGTATGACAGAGGTGCTTTAGTAGGGATTGCATTAAATCTAGAGATTTCTTTGGGTAGTATAAACATTTTAACAATACTGATTCTTCCCAGCTATGAGCATGGTATTTTTTTCCATTTGTTAACGTTTTTGGCTATTTTTTTCTCAGAGTTTCATAGTTCTCTTTATAGAGATATTTTTACACCCTTTGTTAGGTACACTCCCAGATATTTCATCTTCTTTCACACTACTGTCAAAGGAATAGAGTCCTTGATTATTTTTTCAGCTTGACTATTGTTGGTATATATGAATGCTACTGATTTGTGAGTATTGATTTTTCTATCCTGAGACACTGCTATATTCCTTGATCACTTCTAAGAGTTTTGTAGGTGAGTCCCTGGGTTTTTCCAGGTATATAGTCATATCATCTGTGAAGAGTAAAAGTCTGATCCTATATGGATACCCTTGATCACCTTCTTTTGCCTGATTGCAATGGCTAAGACTTCTATTACAATGTTGAAAATCAGTGGAGACAGTGGGCAAACTTGCCTGGTTCCTGATCTGAGTGGAAATGTTTTCAATTTTACTCTGTTAAATATAATATTGGCTGTGGGTTTACTGTAGATGGCTCTATCAGGTTAAGAACTGTTCATTCTATACCTATTTTCTTAAGTGTTCTGATAATGAAAGGATGCTAGATATTATTAAAAGCTTTTTATGCATCAATTGAGAGAATCATATGTTCTTTGTTTTTAATTTTGTTTCTGTGATGTATTATCTTTCTAAATTTACATATATTAAACCAGCCTTGAGACCCTGGGATAAAACCCACTTGG
>NW_003852821.1:28248-30478 GCF_000181295.1 Otolemur garnettii | reverse complement strand
GGCTGGATTCGAACCCACCACCTTAGGTGTATGTGGCTGACACCTTAGCCACTTGAGCCACAGGCACCGAGCCCCCTTTTTTTTTTATGTTTTGGAAAAGGTTAAATAATATAGGTACTAGTTCCTCTTTAAAGGTTTGGTAGAATTCTGATGTGAAGCCATCTGGTCCCAGACTTTTCTTTTTAGGGGGGATTTCATATAGGTGATGCTATTTCAGAACTTGATATAGGCCTGTTCAACATTTCAACTTTTTTCTGGCTAAGTCCAGGAACATGGCATGTTTCCAAGTATTGGTCTATTTCCTTCAGATTTTCATATTTCTGAGAATAGAGTTTTTTGTAATACATTATTACAAAAATTATTTTTTTGTTGTTGAGGATTTATTGAGGGTACAAGAAACCAGGTTACACTGATTGCATTTGTTAGCTAAAGTCCCTCTTACAATTATGTTTTGCTCCCAAGAGGTGTGTCACACACCAAGACCCCACCCCCCCTTCCCTCTCTCTGCTCTACCCCTTTCTCCACTCCCAACATGTCATTAATTGTCATTCATTGTCCTCATAACAAAATTAAGTACATAGGATTCATGTTTCTCCGTTCTTGTGATGCTTTATTGAGAATAGTCTGTTCCACTTCCATTCAAGTTAATACAAAGGCTGTAAAGTGTCCATTTTTTTAATGGCTGAATAGTATTCCATGGTATACATATACCACAGGTTGTTAATCCATTCCTGGATTGGTGAGCATTTAGGCTGTTTCCACATTTTTGGCAATTGTAAATTGAGCTGCAGTAAACAGTCTAGTGCAAGTGTCCTTATGATAAAAGGAATTTTTTCCTTCTGGGTAGATGCCCAGTAATGGAATTGCAGGATCAAATGGGAGGTCTAGCATGAGTTCTTTGAGGGTTCTTCATACTTCCTTCCAAAAAGGTTGTATTAGTTTGCACCAGCAATGTAAAAGTGTTCCCTTCTCTCCACATCCACACCAGCATCTGCAGTTTTGAGATTTTGTGATGTGGGTCATTCTCACTAGGGTAAGATGATATCTCAGGGTGGTTTTGATTTGTATTTCTCTAATAATTAGGGATGATGAGCATTTTTTCATATGTTTGTTCACCATTTGTCTGTCTTCTTTAGAGAATGTTATATTCATATCTCTTGCCCATTAATACATGGGATTGTTGACTTTTTTCATGTGGTCTAATTTGAGTTCTCTATAGATCCTACTTATCAAGCTTTTGTCTGATTCAAAACATGCAAATATCCTTTCCCATTGTGTAGGTTGTCTATTTGCTTTGGTTATCATCTCCTTAGCTGTATAGAAGCTTTTCAGTTTCATTAAATCCCATTTGTTTATTTTTCTTATTGTTGTAATTGCCATGGCAATCTTCTTCATGAAATCTTTCCCCAGGCCAATATCTTCTACTGTTTTTCCTATGCTTTCTTTGAGGATTTTTATTGTTCCTTACATTAAATTTAAGTCCTCTATCCATTTGAATCAATTTTTGTGAGTGGAAAAAGGTGTGGGTTCAGTTTCAGTCTTTTATATGTGGATATCCAGTTCTCACAACACTATTTATTGAAAAGGGAGTCTTTCTCCAGTGTATGTTCTTGTTTGGTTTATCTAAAATTAGATAGTTGTGAGATGCTAGTTTCATTTCCTGGTTTCCTATTCAATTCCAAATGTCTATGTCTCTATTTTTGTGTGAGTACTATGCTGTCTTCACCACTACAGCTTTGGAGTACAGCCTGAATTGTGGTATGCTGATGCCCCCAGCTTTGTTTTTATTACTAAGAACTGCCTTACCTATACAGGGTTTTTCTGTGGTTCCATAAAAAATACTGAGTCATTTTTTCTACATCTTAAAACTACGATGTTGGTATTTTAATAGGGATGGTATTGAATTGGTAGATTGCTTTCAGAAGTATATATGTTTTAAAAATGTTGATTCTTCCAAGCCATGAGCATAGTATGCTCTTCCATTTGTTAATATCCTGTGCTATTTCCTTTCTTAGTATTTCATAATTTTCTTTATAAAGGTCTGTCACCTCTTTTGTTAGGTATATTCCTAGGTATTTCATTTTCTTTGAATATATGGTGATGGGAGTTGTGTCCTTAATTAGCCTCTCATCTTCTGCTATTGGCATATACAAAGGCTACTGACTTGTGGACATTGACTTTATATCCTGAGACATTACTGTATTTTTTGATGACTTCCAGAAGTCTTGTG
>NW_003852821.1:15373-27878 GCF_000181295.1 Otolemur garnettii | reverse complement strand
CTTGCATATGTTAAACCAGCCTTGCATCCCTGGGATGAAATCTATGTGATCATGATATGATTTTTTTTTGATGATAAGCTGTAATCTATTGGCTAGGATTTTGTTGAGAATTTTTGCATCTATATTCATTAGTGAAATTGGTCTGAAATTCTCCTTTTTAGTTGGGTCTTTTTTTGGTTTTGGTATCAGGGTGATGTTTGCTTTGTAGAAAGTGTTGGGGAAGATTCCTTCCTATTCAGTTTTTTGGAATAATTTCTGCAGTATGGGGAAAAAGCTCTTCCTTGAAGGTTTGATAGAAATCTAGTGTGAAACCATCTGGACCAGGGCATATTTTGTTGGAAAATTTTTTATTGTTTCTTCAATTTCAGTGCTTGAAATTGGTCTATTCAGGAGCTCTATTTCTTTCTGGCTAAGTCTAGGGAGAGGGTGTGATTCCAAATATTGATCCATTTCCTTCACATGGCCAAATTTCTGGGCATAGAATTTCTGGTAGTATTCAGAGATGATCTCTTGTATCTTTGTGGCATTTATTATTTCTTCTTTATCATTTCTGATTGAGGTTACTAGAGATTTTACTTTTCTATTTCTAGTTAGTCTGGCCAAAGATTTATCTATTTCATTTATTTTTTCAAAAAACCAACTCATTGTTTCATTAATTTTCTGAATGATTCTTTTGTTTTCAATTTCATTGAACACTGATTTAATTTTGGGTATCTCTTTTCTTTTGCTGGGTTTAGGCATAGATTGTTCTTCTTTTTCCAATTACATAAGATGGCTTGTGAGTTTGTTGATGTGCTGTTTTTCAAATGTAGGCATCTAAAGTGATTAATTTTCCTCTCAGAACTGCTTTTCTAGTATCCTACAGGTTTTGGTAGCTTGTGTCTTCATTGTGGTTGTGCTCAAGGAAGTTAATGATTTCCTCTTTTATTTCTTCCTGCGCCCAGCTGTGATTCAACAGAAGGTTGTTTAATTTCCATGCCTTTGTGTGGAGTTGAACGTTTTTGTTGGAGTTGAGTTCTACCTTTAGTGCCTTGTGGTATGAGAAAATACAAGGTAAAATTTCAATTCTTTTGAGTTTTTTTTTTTTTTTTTGTATCCTAGCATATGATCAATTTTGGAGAATATTCCATGGGGCAATGACAAGAATATATATTCTTTATCTTTGGGATAGCAGGTTCTATATGCATCTATCAAGCACAATTGTTCTAAGGTTTCATTTAAGTCCCTTATATCTCTAATTTCTGTTTAGAGGATCTATCCAGCTCTGTAAGAGGAGTGTTAAAGTCCTCTGCTATTATGCTGTTATAGGATATCATATTGCTCAGACTGAGTAAGGTCTGTTTCAAGAATCTGGGAGCATTTAAGTTGGGTGCATAAATATTTAGAATTGAAACATCTTCTTGTTGTGTTTTTTCCTTTGACCAATATGAAGTGACCATCTTTGTCTTTTTTTTTTTTACTTTAGTTGCATTAAATCCACATGTGTCTGAAAATAAGATTGCAATCCCTCTTTTGTTTGCCTGAAAAATTGCCTTCCAACCCTTGACTGTTTCCTGCAGACAGCAAATGGATAGCTTGTGTTTTTTTAATCCAATCAGCCAATCTATGCCTCTTTAGTGGGGAATTCAAGCCATTAACATAATTTGAGAAAATTGATAATTGTGGTAGCATTATATTCATCTTATTTTGTGAGAGTCCTTTGCTTATTTTTATCTTTTGCATCATTGTGGAAGTTAGGTTCTGTCCTTTTAATTTCTGAGTTCTTACATTGCTGTGTATCCATTGTGATGGTCAGTGTGTAGAAGAGGTTGAAGTATTTCCTTTAGAGCTGGTCTTGTTGTGGTGAATTTCCTCAATGTTTACATATCAGTAAATGATTTGATTTCTCTGTCAATTTTAAAGCTTAGCTTATCAGGATATAGAATTCTGGGCTAGAAATTGTTCTGTTGAAGTACATTAAAGGTAGATGACCATTGTTGTCTTGCTTAAAAAGTTTCATTAGAGAAGTCTGCAGTCACCCTGATGGATTTGCACCTGTAGGTCAACTGGTGCTTACCTCTGGAAGCTTGGACAATCTTTTCTTTGGTCTTGACTTTGGAGAGGTTCATCACAATGTGTCTTGGAGAAGCTCTGTTAGAATTGAGGTGACCTGGGGTCTGATATCTCCCTGAAAGGAGTGTGTCAGAATCTTTGATATTGGGAAAATTTCCATTTATAATATTCTCTAGTATGTCTTCCATTACCCTGGGAATTCTTTTTCCCCTTCTGGGATCTATAACTCATATGTTTGAATACTTCATAAAGTCTCATAATTCAGTCAGTGAATGTTCTGCTTTCTCTTCTTTTCTGCCTCTTTCACTATCTGAGTTATCTTAAGAGCTTTGTCCTCTACCTCTGAGATTCTTTCTTCTGCATGGTCTAATCTGTTGTTAATACTTTCTATTGCATCTTTAAGTTCCCTTATTGACTGCTTCAGTTCCTTGATCTCTTCTATATCCTTTCTATGTTCTTCATATCTTTCATCTCTTATTTGATTCTGTTTTTAGATTTCTCTTTGGTTATTTTCCACTCTATCAGCAGTTTTCTTCATTGTTTCCATTATTTCCTTCATTGTTTTCATCATCTCTATTCTAAATTCCCTTTCCGTCATTTCTAACATTTATTTATAGGTGGAATCCTCTGTAGTAGGTACCTCACGGTCCCTTGGGGGTGGGGTTTTTTCATGTTGCCAGGAGTTTTCTGCTGATTCTTCCTCATGAGTGTTTTCTTTTATCTCTTTCCTTACCCTAATTTTTCTTTCACTTCCTCTTGCTCTTAAGTTACCATACCTCTAGCCTAGGGTTTCAATGAGTCCTTTTGATACAGGACCAGAAAGATGAGAAGATTCAAGAGCAAGAATGGGGAAAAAGTTTTGTAAAAAAAAAAAAGAAAACTGGCCGGGCATTGTGGCGGGCGCCTGTAGTCCCAGCTACTTGGGAGGCTGAGGCAGGAGACTCGCTTGAGCCCAGGAGTTGGAGGTTGCTGTGAGCGTGATGCCATGGCACTCTACCCAGGGGGATAGCTTGAGGCTCCGTCTCAAAAAAAAAAAAAAAAAGAAAAAGAAAACAAAAAATAGAAAGGAAGGGGGAGAGTAAAAGGGAATATTGAAAAAAAGAAGAGAGGCACTGAAAGAGGGAGAGCAATATAGGTGCACAGTAGGGTACTTTGACCCAACCTTAAATGCCCCCAGCCTTTGGGGTCCCAGGTTGTGTGGTTGCCTTTTGGTCAGCAGGTCCTTGCCATCCTGTTCAGACACAGTACTCCACCTCCACCAAGTAGAGAGGAAAGGCAAAAATGCTATAAATCAAACCTAAACAAGCAAACAAAACTTTATGGGGTAAAATGGATTGAAAAACAAAATAATGTGGGTAGAAACATTAGAAAAATGAAGTTCTAACTGTTAAAGAAGGCAACAATGGAAAATTATATTTAAACTAGAAAAAATGAAGAAAGAAAAGAAGGGAAATAAAGAAAAGAAAGGAAAAATCTAGGGGGAAATGTTGAAATTATAAAAAACAAACAACCCCCCCCCCCCACAAAACCAAAGCAATATATTTATCTTGCTGAATATTGTCTGGGCAACAGGTGATCTTCTGAGATATGGGATGTTATTCAAAATACTGATACAGATATACAAGATAGAGACTGGAGGCCTCTGCTGATTTCTCAATCCCTCAAATCTCTCCTCAGCCCACTTAAAAAGCACTTTAAACTGTCAGCCTTGGCTAAGCAGAAGATTTCCCAGGAAAGCACTTGTCACTGGGATCACTCCCTGAAGTGGCTGCCCACTTACCCAGTGTGCCAAAACTGGTCTCACTCTATGCCCCTGAAGGCCAAGGCCTGTAAGGCATCTCAGTCTCTGCCTTTAGTGTGCTCAGTCACTAAATTACTGCCCCAAGGTCTCCCACACAATCCTTACTCTATGACCCTGAGGGAAGATGTGACTTGGAGGGAAGAGCTTGCCATGGCAGTTCTACCACAATGGCTCCGCACAACCCATAACCAAACACTATTAGCTCCATCTGGCTCAGCAACACAGTCTGGGGCCCTAGACAATGCTTAAAGTCCTCTGCACTCTTGCCCAAGTTCTCCCAAGGTAGTTCAACTGAGTACGAAGTCTAAAAACAAAACAAAACAAACAAACAACAACAAAAAAACAGCTGACAGGTAAAGCTTTTCCAGTTTGCAATCTCAGTGCTGCTGTCCTTACAGTGCTAGTGGGATTAGACCGAATGAACACATACAACCACTTGCCAGTTCTCCATCGCTTTTGTCCTCCTCATGGGTCCAGAGGTCTCTTGCTGATCCTTTGTGTCCCCAAAGGGATGTTTCTGGGCAGATCCCACCATCCAGAGATGCCTAGAGTCTTCTCTCCCCAGTCTCACTGTGCCCAGTTGCAAAGAAGCTGGTACTTAGCCACCATATTGGTTCTCCCCCCTCCATTAAGGATTTTTTTCTTAATTTCTGAGGAGCCCATTGTTATTTCATTTCTGTCATTTCTGATCAATGAAATTAGGGATTTTACTCTTTTGTTTCTGGTTAGGTTAGCCAAAGGTTATCTCTTTTATTGATCTTTTCAAAAAAATTTTTGACTCATTGATCTGTTGTATAATTCTTTAGTTTTCGATTTCATTTAATTCTGCTCTAGTTTTGGTTATTTCTTTTCTTCTGTTGGGTTTAGGGTTGGAATGTTCTTCATTTTCCAGTTGCTTGAGATGTCCCATTAAGTTGTTGACTTCCTCTCTTTTCGTTCTTTTGAGGAAGGCTTGCAACGCTATAAATTTCCCTCTTAGGACTGCCTTTGTGGTATCCCAGACATTCTGGTAATATGTGTATTCATTATAATTTTGTTCCAAAAAATTTGATAATTTCCTTCTTAATCTCATCTCTGATGCAGCTATCATTCAGCATATGGTTATTTAGTTTCCATGTGTTTGTATGATTATGCAGATTCTGGGTTGTTACTGAGTTCAACTTTTATTCCATGATGGTCCGAGAAGATACAAGAAATAATTTTTATTGTTTTACATTTGTTAAAGTTAGACTTGTGACCTAAGATGTGATCAATTTTTTTTTTTTTTTTTTGAGACAGAGCCTCAAGCTGTCCCCCTGGGTAGAATGCCGTGGCATTACAGCTCACAGCAACCTCCAACTCCTGGGCTCAAGCGAGTCTCCTGCCTCCGCCTCCCAAGTAGCTGGGACCACAGGCGCCCGCCACAACGCCCGGCTATTTTTTGGTTGCAGCCGTCATTGTTGTTTGGCGGGTCCGGGCTGGGGATTCGAACCCGCCACCTTAGGTGTACGTGGCTGGCGCCTTAGCCGGTTGAGCTATAGGCACCGAGCCGATGTGATCAATTTTGGAGGATGTTCCATGGGCTGATGAGAAGAATGTGTATTCAGTTTTGTTAGGATGAAATGTTCTGTAGATGTCTGTTTAATCCAATTGTTGAATATTTAAGTTTAAGTCTAAAATTTATTTGTTTAGTTTCTTACTGGAGGATCTATCCAACACTGCCAAAGGAGTGTGAAAATCTCTGATGATTATGGAGGATTTCAAGTTTCTCACGTCTGTTAGGGTCTCTCTTATAAATTGAGGAGCATTCTGGTTTGGCACATAAATGTTAATAATTGAAATCTCATCATGTTGTGTGTTGCCCTTAACAAATATGAAGTGACCATCCCTATCATTCCTTTTTTGGTTTAAAGCCTATTATATCTGTGAATAAAATTGCAACACCTGCTTTTTTCTGATTTTCATTTCCCTGAATAGTAGATGTCTATCCCTTTATCCTGAGTCTATATGTATCTTTTAAGGTAAGATGAGATTCTTGTATGCAACGGATATCTGGCCTGAGTTTTTGTATCCAGTCAGCCAACCTGTGCCTCATTAGAAGACAATTTAAGCCATTCACATTAATTGAGAGTGTTGATAATCCTGGTAGTATTTTGGGTGTCAAGTTTTTTGAAATTCCAGTGGACATTTTTAATCTTTTTACCACTTAGGAAGTTAGGATTTGATCAAAAGTTTCTGAGTCAGTTTACTTTGGTGGTAGAGCATTGTGCTGGTCATTGTGGAGGATGGGTCTAAGGATATCCTGGAGAGCTGGTTTAGTTATGGCAAATTTCTTCAACATGTGAATGTCATTAAAGTACTTAATTTCTCCATCATAAATGAAACTCAGTTTAGCTGGATACAGGATCCTGGATTGAAAGTTGTTTTGTTTTATGAGGTTGAAGGTTGATGACCATTCTCATCTGGCTTAAAAAGTTTGAGCAGAGAGATGTGTAGTCATTCTAATATTCTTCCCCTTATAGGTTATGGTTTTCTTATGTCTGACTGCAGAATTTTCTCCCTCATATTAACTTTGGCTAAGTTAATTATAATGTGTCTGGGAGATGCTTTATTTGGATTGAGTCTTGCAGGGGTTCTGAAAGTATCTTCTATCTGAATTTCAATATCTCTTGCCATGTTTGGGAAGTTCTCCTCAATCATCTTTTGTAGTAAATCACCTGTGCCTTTTGGAACAATCTCGTCACCTTCAGGAATTCCTATAAGGTGAATGTTTGCTTTTTTGGAGTGGTCCCATAGCTCTCTGAGAGAATGATCCATTTTTTGCTCTCCACTTCTCTTCCTCTTTGAGCATTTGGCAGTGTTCAAAAGCTTTGTTTTCAATCCTTTCAATGATTTTGTTTCAATTCTTTCTTCTGTCTGCTCCATTCTGTTACTGAGGGATTCTACTATATTTCTCATATCTTAAAGGGCTGCAAATTCTTTTCTGAATGTGTCAAAATCTTTGGTTATTTTGTCTTTGAATTCATTGCATTCTTGAGACAACTTTTGAATTATTCCTAGAATTTCTAATTCCAATTTTATTCCATTCTGTTAGTCTTGTTTGCCATCTGTATTCTAAACTCAATTTCTGACATCTCAGCCATTTGTTTATGAATGGGATCTTCTGCTGTGTCTATTTTGTCGTTCCTTGGGGGAATTGATCTACTCTGATTATTCATGTTGCCAGAGTTTTTCTGCTGATTCCACCCCATCATTATTTTTCACTGCTTGGCTAGAGAAGCTGTTCAGGTGAAGTTGAATTGAGCACTCCTGGATTTGTAATTAACCAGCCCTTTAACAAAGAATTGGGAGTGGTGATTGCAGCTTTCCCCCTAAATCTTTACAAAGGTCCAATTCAGTACTATATCCTGAGACTCTGGGCACCTGGTTGGTGTGATGGGGCTAGGTGGCTCGGCTCTGTCTTATATTTAGCTAGTATTTGTCCAATCCTAGTTAATCAGTGGCTTTGGGCTGAAATCTCAGCTATGGAGAAATACAAGGAACTAGGACATACTGCCCCTCACAGGCAAAAACTTGAAAAGGAGAATCCAACCCTCTAACAACAACACAACCAGGGTACAACCTTGGAGGGTCCCCAAGTGATGGGCCCAGGTCAAGAGTTCCAAAGCAATTTTCCCATCAGCACAAATGCAGATCAAGTGGGAGAGTTCTAAAGTTCTCCAGGAACTAGACAGCAGGGGTCCACTTGCAGCTCATGTGTAACTCACTCCAGTGCTCCGTGGAGTCAGAAAGGCCCCACTAGTAAAATAGTCTCAGGGGGCTCATGCCTCCTTCCCCACCTTGTACCTTCATAGCACCTAGGCACTGTTAACTCTGCTGGGTTGTGGCCCTGTTCCCTCCAATGAGCAAATGCACCAGGGATGTGGGCCTACTAGAGTCAGAGGGAAGTCAATGCCTTGTCAGCCAGGATGCCAGCCAGCTGGGGGAGCTTATTCCTGACTACTTCGGGTACTCAATGGAAACTGGGGAGTGTTCCAACTGAGCTTGTTTAAAACCAGAGGTTAACAAAGCAGCAAATGTTTTTCTCCCTCAGAGGCTGTGTCTCTGCCCCCAGCTGCTCTGCTCCTCTGGTATCCCTGTAGTGCTCCCTCTGGCAGTCCACAGAGTTAGGGAGATGTCTCTCCAAAATTTGACCCTGGTGGCTGGCTCCATTCATGCTGATGCTGCATGGGAGATGTCTCCACGTGGGTTCCCATGCCTAGGCGGTTCCCAAGCTTCTGCCATTCATGCAGAGACCCAAGCCTCCACCCACCACTGATTTGCTCTTTTGCAGAGCCAGGCAAAACACCTTCCCCTCTGGACCTTTCTGCAGTGCTATTGGATTCACTGTTACAGCATAGCTCCACTGCCACAGTCCATGTAATGCCTGGACCTAGCAAAGAACCATGGACATTCTGGTCTCTGCAGGGATTAGACTTCTAGACTGCTAGGCAAGGGGCAAAGGGTAGACTGGGAGTTTAGAATGGTAGGAAAAATATTTGTTCAACTTTCATGCCCATCAGTAGAATTCCCAGGCTCACAGCAAGGTCTCTCTGGAGAAGGAGTCCCAGCCTCCAGCAACTCCCTCTCGTGGGGTGAGACAAGAGGTCCTTAGTTCACCACTCACTTGTAGAGTTCCCACAGCAAGCAAGCAAATCTCTTGGGTGAGGGGACAGACACTTTTTGCCTTTGTGATGGGTCCTGTACCTGAAATTTGCTTCCTTGGAGTCACAGCTTGCCTCAGCAGAGATGGTGTACAGTTGCAATATTCCGTCTCCATTCAACTGCCATCCTTCAGCTTTGTTGGGTTCTTTATGACCCTTATCTCTCCCTCTGGACAGGAGCTTTTGTTGAAAACTGGCTCCCATCATCCCTTTTCCTTCTCCTCCCCTTGCTCTTGTTGAATGTAAAAATTGGAGTTAGGGAAAATAGCCAATCGGAGGACTTAGCAAAACACAAGACACATTGAAATAAACCAAAAAAACAACTCAAAAAACAAACATACACAGAAAGATACAAAAAAAAATTAAAAAAGCTCAGATAGCCTATGTAAGCACTCTCAGAAACCATGAGAGGAGGAGAAGAAGAGAAAAAATATTAAAAGAATTTAAAAATATTTAACAATAACTCCTACAGGAAAGAAAAAAGAAAAATGCAGAAAAAGCAAAATAGGGAAAAAAACCATCAATAATAAAGCATTTATGTGTGTGTGTGTGTGTGTGTGTGTGTGTGTGTATGCCGTAGGGATCAACTTTTAGTAGGAATATATTTATGTTGCAATATACTTTCTGGACACCAGGTGGGGCTGTGACTGGTTCCCAGGCTTATACCTGTTTCCCAGCTTAGATTGTTCTTGGTGGTCACCTGATTACCAGCTTGGCGTTTAGACCTTTCCAAACTGTTGTTTCAACAGATTTCAAAAAATCCTCAGAAGCAGGTTTCACAAATTCTCCCTGCAACAGTTCCCATGGATTGTGTGCTATCATGGGCCCATTCCAAGTATAGGATAGCTGCCCGCAGGTGGAACTCAGATTGTGCACCTGACCTACGGGAAAAGATGCCTGCATGGTGCCACCATCTCCCAAATTTTATAACAATGGTCCCCTCCTACCCAGGGAATTTCCCCATATGAATGTGTCTCTCTCACTGCCAAACCATGGCAAAGCCGCTCCAGATGGCACCCTACTCTGGCCACCAAATTCTGCTCAAGTGTCCACACTTCACCCATCTTTCCACACAACATCTAGTTTCCCTATGAACTGAGAAATGTAATCCTCCATGTAGGAGCTGGCTGTCATTGCCACTGCCCACCTCTGTAGTGCAAAAACTTGCCTGGCTGTCTCCACAGCCCCAGATTACACTCCAAGTCCAGTAATCCACCACCTCACTGCACACCCTGAACTGCAACTCTGTACCAATATTCCATGCTGGGAATGATCTAGCCCACTCATTCTCACCTGTTGTTCCAGGAGAGCCAAGCTAAATGTCTTTCCCATCTTCCATCATGTTCTGCCTCTCCAATTAATGCTATTTTCATCCATTCTATGTTTCTATAAAGGAACACCAGAGTTGGACCATTTATAAAGTAAAAAAGGTTTATTTGATTCACAATCCTGCTAATTGGAAGGTTCAGGATGGGCCATCTGGGGAGAGACTCTGGCTGTTTTCATGCATGACAGAAGTTGAAAGGGAGCTAGTGTATGCAAAGACCATGTGGTGAGAAGGAGAGATGGTGGTGGAGAGAGATAGGGAATAGGAGCTGGAGTGGCAGTGTGAGCCAGAGAGGAAGGGGAGGTGTCAGGTAACAGAGAAAGAGAGAGGCCAGGTGCTCTTGTGGGAATTAGGAGAGTGAGAACTCACTCACCCCCAATGGAGGGCACTAATCTGTTCATTAGACATCTGCCCCAATGACCCAAACACCTTCATGTGGCCCTACCTGCAACATTGGGGATGAACTTTCAACATCAGGTTTAGATTAGACAAACATCCAAATTTATGGCATTTTGTCCCTACCCCACTACAACTCATGACCTTCTCACATTGAAAAATTCAATTATCCCTTCCTGTTAGTTTCATCAATCTTAATTTGTGCAAGCATCTTAAAAGTCCAAAGTTTTATTTATTTTTATTTTTATTAAATCATAGCTGTGTACATTAATACTATCATGGGGTACAGTGTGCTGTTTTTATATACAATTTGAAATATTTTCATCAAACTGGTTAAAATAGCCTTCATGTCATTATCTTAGTTATTGTATTAAGACATTTATATTCTACAATTATATTCACATGTACCCTTATTAGATGAACCATAGGCATGATCCCACCAATCACCCTCCTTCCACCCATCCTCCCCCATTCCCAGCCCTCCTTCTCCCCATTCCCCATATTCTTGAACTATGATTTGGTTATAGCTTTCCTATGAAAGCTATAAATTAGTTTCATAGTAGGGCTGAGTACATTGGATACTTTTTCTTCCATTCTTGATGTAATTTACTAAGAAGAATATTTTCTAGTTCCATCCATGTAAACATGAAAGAGGTAAAGTCTCCATCTTTTTTAGGGCTGCATAGTATTCCATGTTATACATATACCACAATTTATTGATCCATTCATGGGTAGATTGCTAGGTCATGGGCTTCTTCCATGACCTAGCAATTATGAATTGGGCTGCAATAAACATTCTGGTACAAATATCTATATTGTAGTGTGATTTTTGGTCTTCTGGACATATACCTAGTAGAGGAATTATAGGATCAAATAGCAGGTCTATTTAGGTTCTCTAAGTGTCCTCCAGATGTCTTTTCAAGGAACGTATTAGTTTGCAATCCCACCAGCAGTGTAGAAGTGCTCCCTTTTCTCCACAACCACGCCAGCATCTGTGATTTTGGGATTTTGTGATATGGGCTAATCTTACTGGTGTTAGATGATACCTGAAAGTAGTTTTGATGATTAAGTATGATGAGGGGGATGGAGCCAAGATGGCAGACTGCAGCCAGCTTTTTACAGAAGCTTCTGTCCAGAAGGAGGCTTAAAGGACAGAACTTTAGCAAGTTAGCTGATGGTTTGGAGCAGAGCCAAGAGAGAAGACTAAAGGGCGCACTTCAACTTTCCTGAGGCAAGCTCTGACCCCAAAAATACAACCAGAAGGTACAAAATCCATGACTAAGTGGATGGGAGTCCCCTCCCCCACAATAAGGGCTAGCAGTTTACTCCATGCAAACAAGCAAGCAGAGTTCAAACTTCCTCCCACTCTATCCCACGGGAAAGACCCCCTAAAAACTGGATCTCCTACCGCTGCTGGTGTGCCACAACACCCTCCAGCCAGGTATAAAACTGTATATATACCCTACCTGCAACATTGAACTCTGAGGAGTCCCCACCCACTCCAAGGTCTGGAGGTTTGTTACCTATGGTATCCAGATTCTTGGGCATCTCCTTGAGAGAAGTGAAGGGGGAAAGGGCTGGTGCTGTTCTGTGCTGACTGTGGCACAGGCATGAGGAGAGGAAGATTGGCTCAGGGGATGCCAATACAGCAACAGTGGCATCCTGAGCTACAGACTGGTACCATTCCAGCCCTGTCTCTATGGGTAAGCAGAGGTTCTAGACAGCAGCCACAGGCAAAACGCAGATAACTTTCATAAGTAAAGCACCAGCCCTCAGGGTCTAATACAGCTGAGAAAAAGGCAGTGGGCGGGCAAAGGCTAGAATTGACACCTGAGTGTAAACTGCTATTTGTCTACTGCCCAGAGCTGAATGCAACCTCTGAATTGCAGAGAAATCTAGCTGGACAAGCAGACAACCCTCAGAATGGGAGAAGATTTTCACAGGTTATGTCTCTGACAAAGGTTTAATAACCAGAATCCATAGAGAACTTAAACATATTAGCAAGAAGAAAACGAGTGATCCCATCTCAGGGTGGGCAAGGGATTTGAAGAGAAATTTCTCTAAAGAAGATCGGCGCATGGCCTACAGATATATGAAAAAATGCTCACCATCCCTAATCATCAGAGAAATGCAAATCAAAACTACTTTGAGATATCATCTGACTCCAGTGAGATTAGCTTATATCACAAAATCCCAAAACCAGAGATGCTGGCGTGGATGTGGAGAAAAGGGAACACTCCTACACTG
>NW_003852821.1:13188-14803 GCF_000181295.1 Otolemur garnettii | reverse complement strand
TTTAAATAATAACTAAGAAAATGACATGAAGGCTATGTTAACCAGTTTGATGGAAGTATTTCAGATTGTGTGTGAAAACCCCACACTGTACCCCAGAAGTGCATTAATGTACATAGTTACCATTCAATTAAAAAAAAAGAAAAAGAGAAATCTAGCTGGACAGAAGCCTAATTTAAACACACAAGGCCCCAATGCCGAAATTAGTATTTGGGCTGATTTTGCCAGTTGTAAACCCTGGGAGCAGGGACCTACTGGAATGAATAGGGTCACAGACCTAGGGGATTACGAGTGACTGGGTGCAAGGTGGGGAAGGAGGTATTAACTTTCCCAGACTAACCCATTTGCTGGGTGGGTCCCTTTGCCCTCATGGAGCAGGGCAGGCCCAAAACTGCTTGCTAGAGTCGCACACCTCACGGGCGGCAGAGGAGATCCCTGCCCCAGGCTCCTGCTCTGGGCAGGCCCAGAACTACTTGCTAGTGCCCCAGGCATCCCGCGGGCAGTGACAGAGGAGTCCTCCGTTCCAGGTAGACCCAAAACATCTTGCTAGAGACATGCACACCCCACGCGGGCCAGGGGAGAAGTTTCCCACTCCAGGCACCCAAGTTTGGTGGGCCCAGAACTGCTTGCTAGAGCCAAGCGCACCCTGCAGGTGGTGGTGGAGGGATCTACCACTCTGGACGGGCCCAGACGTGTTTGCTAGAGTCACGTACATCCCATGGACAGAGGTGGGGGAATTCCCTGCTCCAGGATCCCCTGCTGGGAGGGCAGAGATCTGCTTTCTTGTGCCGCTCCCGTCCAATGGGCAACAGTCAAGGAGTCCTCCGCTCCCCCCAAGCTACTCTGGTGGGGCTGAAGTAGGTCTGATCTGGTCGCTCGCATACCCTGCACTACTGCTGACATTCCCCTACCCCGTGGCTGCTCCAGGGTGCTAAACTAGGACTGATCTAGCTACTACAGTTCCCCTGTTCCACCAGTTGCCCTGGAGGGGCTGAACTAGGACTGATCCGGCTGCCATTGGTCTCCTGCCCCCTGGTCACCCTGGTAGGCTGAATGAGGTCTAATCCGGCCACGCACACTCCCTTGCAGCTGCTGCCGTTCCACTGAACCCCGGTTGCCCCAGCACCCGAGAACTGGAAGAAGACAACAGACATGCTCTACCTGTCTCTCTGGGCAACCAGAAGAAGCCACCAACTGAACGTTTCTGATAAGACTTCCAGAAAAGGTAAACTCAGCATATGGTGGACTCAGTGGAAAAACTCTGGCAACTTGAATAACCAGAGTAGATCAATTCCTCCAAGGGAAAATGAGGCAGACACAATTGAAGACCCTATCCACAAGAAAATGGCTAGAATGTCAGAAATCGAGTTCAGAATGTGGATAGCAAATAAGGTTAACAAAATGGAAGAAAGGAAGGAATTAGGAGTTCAAGAAATTATTCAAAAGATGTCTCAAGAAATTATTCAAAAGATATCTCAAGAACTCAATGATTTGAGGATGAGAGGATGAGAGGATGGTCATTGACTTTTAATCTCCTAAAACAAAATAACATTCAACCCAGGATCCTGTATCCAGCTAAACTGAGTTTCATCTATGATGGAGAAATTAAATACTTTAA
>NW_003852821.1:0-12091 GCF_000181295.1 Otolemur garnettii | reverse complement strand
AGGAAGTTAACAACTTAATGGGACATCTTAAGCAACTGGAAAAGGAAGAACATTCCAATCCCAAACCCAGCAGAAGAAAAGAAATAACCAAAATTAATATGTAGTATGGACATTTTAACAATATTAATTCTTTCCAGCCATGAGCATGGTATGTTTTTCCATTTGTTAACATTTTCAGCTATTTCATTCCTTAGAGTTTCATAGTTCTCTTTATAGAGATCTTTCACATCCTTTGTTAGGTAAACTCCTAAATATTTCATCTTCTTTGGCACTACTGTGAACGGAAAAGAGTCCTTGACTGTTTTTTCAGCTTGACGACTGTTGTTATAAATAAAGGCTACAGATTTATGAGTGTTGATTTTGTAACCTGAGATGCTGCTGTATTGCCTTATCACTTCTAAGAGTTTTGTATTAGAATCCCTGATATTTTCCAGGTATACAATCATATCATCTGTGAAGAGTGAAAGTTTCATCTCTTCTGACCCTATATGAATACACTTGATTGCCTATTCTTCCCTAATTGGGAAGGCTAAAACTTCCGTTACAATGTTAAAGAGCAATGGAGACAATGGGCAACCTTGTCTGGTTCCTGATCTGAGTAGAAAAGTTTTCAATTTATCTCTGTTCAATACTATATTGGCTATGGGTTTGCTATAGATGGCCTCTATCAATTTGAGAAATGTTCCTTCTATACCTATTTTCTTAAGTGTTCTGATCATAAAGAGATGCTGGATATTATCAAAAGCTTTTTATGCATCAATTGAGAGAATCATATGGTCTTTGTTTTTTAATTTATTTATGTGATGAATTATATTTATAGATTTACATATATTGAACCATCCTTGAGATCCTGGGATAAAACCCACTTGGTCGTGGTGTATAATTTGTTGAATATGTTGGTTAGGATCTTGTTGAATATTTTCACATCAATATTCATTAATGATATTGGTCTGTAATTTTCATTTTTTTGCTAGGTCTTTTCCTGGTTTGGGTATCAAGGTGATGTTTACTTCATAGAATGTATTGGGTAGTATTCCTGCTTTTTCTATATTTTGGAAGAAGTTAATTAATATAGGTACCAGTTCCTCTTTAAAGGTTTGATAGAATTCTGACATGAAGCCATCTGTTCCCAGGCTTTTCTTTTTAGGGAGATTTTGTATAGTTGATGCTATTTCAGAACTTGATATAGGCATGTTCACCATTTCCACTTCATTCTGGCTGAGTCTTGGGAGGTGGCGTGCTTCCAAGTATTGGTCAATTTCCTTCAGATTTTCATATTTCTGGGAATAAAGTTTCTTGTAATATTCATTAAGGATTTTTTGAATTTCTGAGCAGTCTGTTGTTATTTTATCTTTACCATTTCTGATTGATGAAATTATAGATTTTACTCTTTTTTTCTGTATATTGGCCAAAGGTTTATTGATTTTATTGACCTTTTCAAAAAACCAACCTTTTGATTTATTGATCTGTTGTTTAATCCTTTTGTTTTCAATTTCATTTAATTCGGCTCTAATTTTGGTTATTTCTTTTCTTCTGCTGAGTTTTGGATTGGAGTGTTCTTCCTTTTCCAGGTGCTTGAGATGGCTCATTAAGTTGTTAACGTCCTCTCTTTCCGTTTTCTTGAGGAAGGCTTGCAGTGCTATAAATTTCCCTCTTATGACTGCCTTTCCCATATCCCAGAGGTTCTGGTAGCTCATGTCTTCATTATCATTTTGTTCCAAAAATTTGGTAATTTCCTTCTTGATCTCATCTCTGACCCAACTATCATTGAGCATAAGGTTATTTAGCTTCCATGTTTTTATATGTGTCTGCACATTCCTGTTGTTACTGAGATCAATTTTTATTTCATGATTGTCCAAGAAGATACATGGAATAATTTCTATTGTTCTAAATTTGCAGAGGTTAGACTTGTGATCTAATATGTGGTTGATTTTGGAGGATGTTCTGTGGGCAAATGAGACAAATGTTTATTCAGTTTTGTTAGTATGAAATGTTCTGTAGATGTCTGTTAAATTCAAATGCTGAGTGGTTAAGTTTTAATCTGAAATTTCTTTGCTAAGCTTCTTGTTGGAGGATCTATCCAACGCTTCTAAAGGAGTATTAATATCCCCAACTATGATGGAGCTGGGAGAAATCAAGTTGCTCAGGCCTATGAGAGTATTTCTTATAAATTGAGGTACATTCTGGTTGGGTGCATAAACATTGTTAATTGAAATCTCATTGTATTGAGTATTATCCTTAACAAATATAAAGTGACCATCCATATCCTTGCTTACTTTTTTTGGTTTAAAGCCTATTGTATCTGCGAATAAAATTGCATTACCTGCTTTTTTCTGTTTTTCATTTCCCTGGAATATATATGACCATCCCTTCACCCTGAGTCTATATTTATCTTTTAAGGTAAGATGAAATTCTTGTATAAAACAGATATCTGGCCTGAGTTTTTGTATCCAGTCAGCCAACTCGTGCCTCCTTAGAGGACAATTTAAGCTATCCACATAGATTGAAAATATTGATCAGCTTGGTAAAATTTTGGGTATCGAGTTTTTTGAAAATCCAGTAGACATTTTTTAATCCGTTTGCTATTGTGGAAGTTGGAATTTGATAAAAAGTTTCTGGGTGGGTTTACTTTTGTGGTGGAGGATTGCACGGTCATTATGGAGGATAGGTTTGAGAATTTCCTGGAGAGCTGATATAGTTATGGCAAATTTCTTCAACATGTGAATGTCATTAAAGTATTTAATTTCTCCATCATAGATGAAACTCAGTTTAGCTGGATACAGGATCCTGGGTTGAATGTTATTTTGTTTTAGGAGATTAAAAGTCAATGACCATCCTCTTCTAGCCTGAAAGGTTTCAGCACAGATATCTGCAGTCATTCTAATATTTTTCCCCTTGTAGTTTATGGTTTTCTTATGTCTGACTGCTTTCAGAATTTCCTCTTTCATATTAACTTTAGTGAAGTTAATTATGATGTTCCTGGGAGATGTCTTGTTTGGGTCGAGTTGTGCTGGGGTTCTGAAACTGTCTGCTATCTGAATTTCAGAATCTCTTGGCATGTCTGGAAAGTTCTCTTTCATAATTTCATGAAGAAGAGCCTCAGTGTTTTGTGAAGCAACTTCATCACCTCCAGGGATTCCTATAAGATGAATATTAGTTTTCTTCAAATTATCCCAGAGCTGTCTGAGAGAATGATCTGTTTTTACTCTCCATTTCTCTTCATTTTTGAGCACTTGAGTACGTCCAAAAGCTTTGTCTTCAATGTCAGAGATCCTTTCTTCTGTCTGTTCCATTCTGTTACCAAGGGAGTCTACGACAGTTTTAAGATCTTTGAGGGCTGCAAACTCTTGCCTCAAGGTCTCAAAATCTTTAGTCATTTTATTTTTGAAATCGTTGATTTCTTGAGACATCTTTTGGATAATTTCTTGGAATTCTAGTTCCCTCCTTTCTTCCATTCTGTTAATCTTATTGCTATCCAGATTCTGAACTTGATTTCTGACATTACCACCATCTGTTTATGGATGTGATCTTCAACTGCATCTGCCCCATCCTTCCTTGGGGGAGTTGATCTACTCTGGTTATTTATGTTACCTGAGTTTTTCCGATGATTTTGCCCCATGCTGAATTTACACCGTTTGGAGTCTGTCCCAGAACTGTTCCACCAGCGGCTGCCACTGGAGAAGATGCCGACTTCCTGTGGTTGGCCAGAGAGACAGGGCGTGTCTGTCTGGAAAAGCATCAGTAGTGTGAGCCTTATTGTTCCCGCAGCTGTGGCTGTTGCTCTTCCACCTGGGGTACCACTGCTCCAGTGTGGTTCCCTCTCAACTGACTTTACTCTTGCAGTTTGCAGTCCATGGGATGGGAGTGCCCCAAATGTGCAGCTCTAGCAGTCCTGGGACTGCCACCCCGTGAGGGTGCCAGGAGCAGTGGAGGTGGCCATGGCCCAGGGGACATGCATGCCTCTAGCAGTCCTGCGGCTGCCTGACTGGGATAGGGTGCTTGGTGCCACAGTGGTAGGGGGACGCTGCTCTTGGGTCTCCCCTTACTATCTGTGCAGGCAAGGGGGGAAGGGTTAATTGGAAATTCAAAATGGGACTCAAAAAGTTAGTTCAGTTTGTCTGCCTGGTGAGTGTTTGGAATTGCAGCAGGGTCTCTCTAGGGGTGTAGACCCCACTTCCTGTAGCTCTCACTCGTGGGGTGAGATAATAGGTCCTCAGTTCACCACTCACCTGTAGAAAACTTACAGAAGCAGACAAAGAGAAAACAAAGAGAAAAACACAACTTTCTTGGAGGAAGGGACAGACACTTTTCCATTGGGATGTATTATGTACCTGTAGGCTGCTTTCTTGGAGTTCTTAGAGTCACAATTGCATTAGCAGAGGTATCCTGCAGATATCACTCTTATCTCTCTGCTGGGCTCCCAGTCTTCAACTTTGTTGGATATTTTCTGGGCATTATCCTTCCCTCTGGATAGGAGCTTCTGTCAGAGGCTGGCACCTGTTGGCCATCTTGCCCCTCCCCCTCCTTATCATTTGATTTTTGATAAGCTATGTGTTCAAGACTGTGAAACACTGGGCTGATGCATACTCATTTGCCCAACATGTCTTTGAGGCATCTGTGTCCTCAAAGGATGTGTCTGTCAGGTGCAATAATGACTACCTGGGCATGAGTCAGCACCCTCAGGTCTTGCAGGCCACACAGTAAGTAGTAGGATCTAGGCCATGAGCTGTGGGGGATGTATCAACCTGCGCCAAACCAGCAAAAAAGCTTGAAGCTCAGAAGTCAGCCAGTCCCCTCTACCCCTGCAAAGTCCAAAGTTTTATCTGAGACTCAAGGGAAGTTTCTTAAATCTGTGAACTTGTAAAATAAAAACCAAGTGACTGACTTCCAAAATATTGGATAAATAGTCATATTCTAAAAAAACAGAAACGTGGCCCAAAGAAAGTCCCTATGTATATGAGCCTAAAATCCATTAGGGCAGAGGTTAAATATTAAAACTCTACAATGATCTCCCTTGACTTCATGCCATCCTGGAAACACTTGTGTCAGAGGAGGGTTCCCAAGGCCTCAGGCAGCCCCATTGCCACAGTTTTGCTGGGCTCAGCATATATGGCGCAAGTCATAGGACAGAGTCCTATGGATTTTCCAGGTTGAGAGTGCATGCTGCCAATAGCACTATAATTCTGAGATCTAGAACATGGTAATCCTGCTACCATGTCTCCACCAGGTACTGCGCTCATAGAGGCTCCCTGAGGTGACTCTACTCACAAATCTAGGTGGAAGCCATAGAAGCCTATACCACTCTGGCCTTCTGGGTGCCTCCTGACTTAATGCTACCTGGAAGCCACCAAGGCTTATTCCTTGTGCTCTTTTTGGCAGCTGCCCAAGCCGTATCTGGTGCCCCTTCAGCCCAGGATGGAAGGAACAGCACCCCAAAGTGGGCCAGGGATAGCAGAGCTCCAGTCTGTTCCCTCAACTATTCTGTCAACCTAGGCCTCTGGGACTGTGATAGAAGGGAGCTTCAAAGATCTCTGAAATAGCTTTGGGGCCTTTTCCCCTTGCCTTGACTATTAGCACTTAGCTCCCCTTTAACATGTGACTCTCTCTAGCAAAGGATCTCTTGGCTGCACTGTCAGATTCCTGTCCTGAAAAATACCCTTTCCTTCTCTACCACAGAACTTGGTTATGTATTTTCCAAATTATTATATTCTACTTAAATTATTAATGTCACCTTTAAGACATACCTTTGCTGCCATAATTCACTGATAACAAAAGTAATGATGCCACTTCTTGAATATGTTGCTGCTGAAAAATTTTTTCTGCCAAATATCCTAGGTCATCATAATTCTTAATTTAACCTTCCTCAAAGTCCTAGAGCATACACAATGAATCCAAGTTTATTGCTGTTCTGTAACAAGGGTGATGTTTGCTCCATTTTCTGATAAGTTCCTCACTTCCATCTGAGACATCCTCAGCATGGCCTTTACTGTTTATATTACTATCAACATTTTGATCCCAAGCATTTAACCAACTTCTAAGAAGTTCCAAACTTCATCTTTTTGTCTCCTTCTGCACCACCTAAATAATTCTAACCTCTACCCATTACCCAGTTGCAGAGAGGCTTTTACATTTTCACATAATTTTATAGCAACACCCCACTTCTTGGTACTGATTTTATGTCTTTGTGTTTCTATAAAGGAATACATATAGCTTGACAGTTTTTCTGGTTAGAAAATTCAGGATTTGGCATCTGATGAGAGCCTCAGGCTGCTTCAACTCATGGCAGAAGTTGAAAGGGAGACAGAATGTGCAGAGATCACACAATGAGAGAGAGCAAGAGAGGAAAGAGAGAGGTACTAGGCTCTTCTAACAACTAGCTGCTGTGGGAACTAATAATGAACTAAGGGCCATTAATATTTTTAGAAATGTCCCACCCTTCACCCAAACACCTCCTATTAGGCCCCACCTCCAACATTGGAGATCAAATTTTAACATGAGGTTAGGAGAGGACAAACATCTAAACCATTGCACATACTCTGCAATGACCCTAAGTGTTCACGTAAAAGGAAGAGTTACAGGTCTATCACATTAAATCAAACATTAGATATAATTAACCTTAGTGATAAGGATATTCAGAAATGTAGATCTCCCATGCCAAACAGCCAAATTGTGAATGTAAAGGTAAAATTCTTGAAATTACATGTGCACACAGATGCCAAGAAAGTGAAACAGCCTTATTACTAATAAGGACAAAGCTTTAGCGGTCCAAATAGAAGATCAAACCAGCATAACATTACTTTAGACCAAATACGCATCTGCAGCAAGACCATAACTGTTTCCTGTCAGTGGCTCTTCATTATCCCACTTCTGACACCACTTGTTGGGGTCCCTTCATGGTTGCCATTTATCAGGTCCCATCTGGGATGCCACTTATTAGGGACTGGGACTGGCCATGTCTCCAGCCCCTGGCCTATCTAGGTTCTGGACGCAGACTGCTAGGCTACCTTGCTTGAGAACAATTGCTCTTAGGTGCCTGAGGGCTATTTGCTTCAGCAGAAGAGAGAGAGAGAAAGACAGTATTTGAGGGAGTGAAGCAGTCTTAGTAAGAAGAATACATCTTAGCAGTCCTTAGCAGTCTTTCATAGAGAGATGCCATGCAGGCTTTCTGCAGCCAGGAGAAGTGACAGACCCAGAGTGAGAGGGCCCATAATAGAATGTGCATGCCTGACTGCCTTCTCCTCCAGCCTCTTACAGACACACTCCCATGGCACTTCACACCACAGGTGTAGAGACTGCCAATCACTGATAATCTGGTCTAGTGAGCTCTCATGTTTGTTAGGAGAGCCAAATCCCTTCCATGCCCTTTTCACCAAGGTGTTCACTACTGAGCTATGACAGGTGTTTATTATAACTCTCACTCCTCTTTGCCATAAGATATACAGGTTGCTACAGTTTCCTTTCAATTCTATAAAGGCTAAAAGTGGTGAGAAACCTGCAGAAGGAATGTTTAAAGGTAGAAGGGGCAGGTTCGTGAGGTTTAATGGAGGAAGCCATATCCATAAAATAAAATTACAAAGTGAATCAACAAGTGCTAATGGAAAAATTTACCCAAAAGATCTGGCTAAGATTACTGATGAAGGTGGCTAAACTACACAGAAGATTATTAATGTATACAAAACAGCCTTATATCAGAAGTAGATGCCATCTAGGAGCTTTATAGCTAAAGGAAAAGTCAAGGCCTATGATGAAATATTCAAAGGACACTGTCTCCCTTGTTTGGGACTTAATAACTTTAAGTTAAGCCAATATTCATTTACCATTTCAAAAATTTTAGGATCCTTAAAAATTATGTTGAATCTACTCTGCCTGACCTCTGGTTTATTGATAATTTTAAGCACACCGCTGAAAGCTACTGCTCAGTACAAAAAAATCCTTTTTTAAAATTAAATCATAGCTGTGTACATTAATACTGTCATGGGGTACAGTGTGCTGTTTTTATATACAATTTGAAATATTTTCATTAAACTGGTTAACATAACCTTCATGTCATTTTCTTAGTTATTGTGTTAAGACATTTATATTATTCATTTAGAAAGATTCACATGTACCCTTATAAGATGAACCATAGGTGTGATCCCAACAATCACCCTCCCTCCACCCATCCTCCCCCCTACCTTCCCCTCCCTCTCCCCTTCCCCCATATTCTTGGGCTATAATTGGGTTATAGCTTTCCTATGAAAGTTATAAATTAGTTTCATAGTAGGTCTGAGTACATTGGATACTTTTTCTTCCATTCTTGAGATTCTTTGCTAAGAAGAATGTTTTCTAGCTCCATCCATGTAAACATGAAGGTGGTAAAGTCTCCATCTTTCTTTAGGGATGTATAGTATTCCATGGTTGAAACCATCCTTTTCAAAACATTATGGCTTATAGACAATGCACCTCTGATGGAGACATACAAGGAAATTAATGTTGTTGTCAGACCTACTGAGGAAAGAGGTCAAGGATCAAGGAATAATTTTGACTTTTAAGTCTTATTATATAAGAAATTACTTCATAAGTCTGTAGCTTCTGATGGATTTGGGAGAAGTAAATTAAAAATCTTCTAGAAAGGATTCACGTTATAGATATCATTAAGAACATTTTTCTTCATGGGAAGAGGTGAAAATAACATTAATAGGAATTTGGAAAAAATTAATTCCAACCCTCATGGATGACTTTGAGGGGTTCAATATTTCGATGGTAGGAATAATTGTAAATGAGGTGAAAATAGCAAGAAATGCAGAATTAGAAGTGGAGTCTGAAGATGTTACTAAAATGCTGCAATGTCATGACTAAACCTGAACAGAAGCATGTTTGATTCTCCTAGATGAGCAAAAAAAGTGATTTCTTATGGTGGAATCTGCTCCTGGTGAAGATATTATCAACATTGTTGAAATGAGAGCAAAAGGGTAAAAACGTAGTTGACAAAGGCAGCGTTTGAGAGGATTGACTCCAATTTTGAAAGAAGTTCTACTATGGGTAACATCCTATCAAACAACATTTTATGCTACCAAAAAATCTCCAAAAGGAAGAGCCAGTTAATGTGGCAAAATCCATTATTTTCTTATTGTAAGAAACTGCCAGGGGACACCCGTGGCCCAGTGGGTAGGGTGCTGGCCATATACATAAAGACTGATGGGTTTGAACCTGGCCAGGGTAAGCTAAAACTACAATGACAACTGCAAAAACAACAACAACAACAAATAGCCGGACATTGTGTTGGGCACCTGTAGTCCCAGCTACTTGGGAGGATGTGGCAAGAAAATTGCTTAAGCCCAAGAGTTTGAGATTGATGTGAGCTCTGATGCCACAGCACTCTATCAAGGGCAACAGCTTGAGACCTTGTCTCAAAAACAGAAAAAAAGAAAAAAGAAAAAGAAATTGCCACAGCCAACCTATCTTTCAGCAACCAACTTGATCATTCCACAGCCGTTACATTGAGGCAAGAATCTCCACCAACAGAAAGTTTATGACTAACTGAAGGTGCAGGTGATCAGTAGTACATTACAGCAATAAATCATTTTTCAATTAAGGTATTTGCATTGATTTATAGACAAAACACTATTGAAAACTTGACAGGCTATAATATGGTGTAAACTTTTTATATGGACTGGGAATCCAAACATTGTGGGATTCATTTTGTTATGATAGTCACATTATTGGGATGGTCTGGAACAAAACCCACAGAACCTCAGAGATGTTAACACTTGTTATCCTTGTAGATACTGTATGTAGGTAAATTCTAACATTCCCAGTTCCAGAATAGAAAACTGAGATACTGAGTGACCGGTTTTGATCACTAGGCCAGGTTAGGGGAGATAATAATTTGGGGGGCTTTCATTATGACGTCCACGTGAGCTGCTACTGACTATGCTCTTTCCTTTTCCTCCTGATAGAACATCCTTTCCCAATCCAAAGGGATTATAACCGCACTTTGGGGAGGGCCTCTAGCCCCAGAGAGATACCAGAAAAGCTGAGAAATTAGTATAGGCTTCCAGGTTATTGCTCAGATTCCTGTTATTGGGAGGCCTGGGCTTGTGAGGGACATTACTAAGAAATAACTGACAGGTCTCTGTGACTTGTTGGTTCAAGGGAAAATTGAGTTTTGTAGCCTAGGTAGTACCACCACTAAACACATGGAACTTAGACAACAAAATGGCCCTGAGTGGTCAGTGGTGAATTTGTTATTTGTTCAAATGAAGTTTAAGGTGTTGGTAAGATGTCTAAGTAAAGGTATTTCTAGTGTTTAAAAGATCAATCTAGGACTGGAAATATCATCGATAAATGAAGCCGTGGTTGTAAATAAAACCACATTTAAAGAGGAATATGAGAAGAAGGCTCAAGAGGGAGGCCTATATTTAAGAAGGGAGAGGGTGCCAGTGTTGAATGCTACTGCGAGGTCATGGAGAAGACCACTACTCCCAGAACATTTTTATTACCCTAAAAGGTAACTCATACCCGTTAGTAATCAATCAACCCCTATTCTCCCCACATTCCTGACCCTGGCAATCAACTGGTAAGCTTTCAGTCTCAGAGGATTTTCCTATTTTAGTTATCTCACAGAAATGTAGTCATACAATGCGTCTGGCTCCGTTCCCTTAGCGTAATGTTTTTAAGGTTCATTTATGTTGAAGTGTATATCTGTGCTTTATTCCTTCTTATTACTGAACAAGATTCCATTGTATTGAGATATCGCTTTTTTTATTCATGCATCGATTGAATTGTTTTCACTTTTGGACTATTGTGGATAATGCTGCTGTAAGAATGTACTAGTATTTGTGTGGACACAGACAGTTATTTCTCTTGGGAATATACCTAAAATCAGAGTGGCTGTGTCAAATGGTATCTCTGTTCTTAAACTATGAAGAAGTAACACAATGTATTCCAAAGTGGCTGCACCACTTCCATTTTGCTAGAAATGTATGATGATCCTTAGCTCTCCATATCTTCACTAACCTTGCTGTCTTTTTATTTTAGCTGGACTAATTGAGGTGACGTGGTATCTTGTTGTGGTTTTAATTTGCGTTTCCCAAATGCATAATGATGTTGATGATCCTTTCTTACACTTATCGTTCATTTTTATATCTTCTTTAGAGAAGTATCTGTTCAGATATTTTGCCCATTTTTAAATTGGGTCATTTATCTTTTTATAATTAAGTTGTAAGAGGCCTCTATGTATTTTTGACACTACATACTTAACAGGCATATAATTTACAAATATTTTTCCCACTCAATAGGTTGTCTTTTGTGTCCCTGTGTGGCACAAGACTTTTAATTTAATGAAATCCATCCAATTTATGTACCTTTTGTTTTGTTTCTTGTATCTTCTATGTCCTAGGCATGAAACCATTGCCTAATCCAAGTTTACAAAGGTTTCCTTCTGTGTTTTCTTTTAAGTTATGATAGTTTTTGTTTGAGTTTTAGGTTGGTGATTCACTTTGAGTTAACTTTTATATGAAGTGTGAGGTGGGGGTTCAACATCATTCTTTCCATATGGATATATAGTTGTCCTGGCACCAGGTTTTGAACAGACTAGGCTTGTACCCAATGAATGGCCTGGGAATCTTGGTTGAAAATCAATTGACTGTATGGCTTCATTTCTGGACTTAAGTCTGCATCTATATATCTATCCATATACCATAAATACAAAGTATGGATTGTTATAGTTTGGTAGTCTGTTTAGAAATTAAGAGGTGTGTGTCCTTCAACTTTGTTCTCCTATTTCAAGATGTTTTGACCATTCTGCATTTCCATGTCAGTTTTAGAAACAAGTTGACTATTTCCTCAACATGAAAACTCAGCTACTATTTTGACTTGGATTGTGTTGAATATATACATCAGTTTGAGGAGGAGTACCAACTCAATAATATTTAGTCTTCCAATGTACTTTAATTTATTTCAATTACTGAGGGGGTAGTTTTCAGTGTAAAAGTCATGCACTTCTTTTGTTAAAGGCATTCCCAATTATTGCATTCTTTTCAATGCTACTGAAATGGAATTTTAAAAGGTTCAGATTGTTCATCACCAGTCTTAAAGAAATATAATTCCA
>NW_003852820.1:113360-114651 GCF_000181295.1 Otolemur garnettii | reverse complement strand
ATACATACTTTATTACCAAGAAGGGCTAAATATCTTTATAATGTAACATTTTTATTTATCTAATATATTTTATGCTCACCTAGTTGAAAAGAGGTCTTGCTGTAAACAGCATTTCCCCACATCAGGACATTAGAAATGAACACTTACACTACTGTAACTTACACTACACTACTGTGTAGTACAGTACAGTGTAGTACTGTAACTACACTACACTAACTTAACACTTACACTACTGTACTTACACACTCTGTCTTCTACAAGAGGATTATTGTTGGATTTAAAGATCTGTTTCAGAAGACTGCAGCAAAATTGCCAAAAGCAATCTTGCCACTAATGAACAAAGCAGGTTTTGTCTAGACAAGGTCCCTAACTTCCTGCAGAAATACTGCATAGGTCCGACCCTTAGGAATTAGAAAGAACTGGGCAAAGAACTCAAGAGAGGATAGTCAGGGAGAAGGTCTTTTTTTGCACAGTTAGGTACAATAGTCAGGTCTGAGATGCCACCTCTGGAAAAATAAAGCTTTCTGATTATGATTGTATCAAGAAATAATGCTACTTTACCCTTGGCAACTTGATATGCACATTTTTCTGATAAAAATTCCAAGTTGAGGGAGTTTTTAGAGAGAAAGGCCAGAATTTAAGATATTTTCTCATGGAATAAAAAACTATACTTTCCAAAGTGTACCTGAAAGTAGACAGAGGGAATACCCGTAGCTTGTGCTAACAAGCTATTCAGAAAATCCACCATTGCAGAGAGAGGGTTCAGAAATTTTTGGTTGGTACTATAAATTTGAAAACAACAGAAAATTGTTTAAAGAGTCCATGACAAACTCCTATACTGTAGCTCCTCCCAAATCCTGGAATTATATGAGGGGAAGTATACCTGTTTACTGCTTCTCAGAAGAAAGCATTTATCTGTTATACCAGCAGTTCTCAACCTGCCTGTGGGTTGTGAACCCTTTGTACCAATGAAAATACATTGTGGCATTAGGAAGGTTGAGAACCACTGTTAGACTTAGATAGATATGAGAAAGTTTCTGAGAAATCTGATGACCAAATACTATTTTTCTCCCAAGTCCCATGAATTACTTTTGTTGTTGTTGTTGTTGTTTTAAGAGACAGAGTCTCCAGCAGTGCCTGTGGCTCAGTGAGTAGGGCGCCAGCCCCATATACCGAGGATGGTGGGTTCAAACCTAGCCCCAGACAAACTGCAACAAAAAAATAGCCAGGCATTGTGGCAGACGCCTATGGTCCCAGATACTCAGGAGGCTGAGGCAAGAGAATCACTTAA
>NW_003852820.1:108280-111575 GCF_000181295.1 Otolemur garnettii | reverse complement strand
TGCCACCTTAGGTGTATGTGGCTGGCGCCTTAGCCACTTGAGCCACAGGCGCTGAGACTTTTTTTTTTTTTGGCCAGGGTCTGTGTTTGAACCCGCCACCTCCGGTTTATGGGGCTGGCGCTCAAATGATTTAAATTTTAATTTACTTTGTATATTTATCCTTCCAAAGAATCTGGTAAGGCTTTCCAAACAGCTACCCACTGAAAGCCTTTTAAAATTTCATTAAGAAACTTGTTTGGTGGCTCGGTGCCTATATCTCAAGCGGTTAAGGTGCCAGCCACATACACTAGAGCTGGTGGGTTTGAATCCAGCCTGGGCTACCAAACAATAATGACAACTACAACCAAAAAATAGACAGGTGTTGCGGTGGGCACCTATAGTCCCAGCTACATGGAAGGCTGAGGCAAGATAATCACTTAAGCCTAGGAGTTGAAGGTTGCTGTGAGCTATGATGCCACAGCCCTCAACCCAGGGTGACAGCTTGAGGCTCTGTCTGAAAAAAAAAAAAAAAAAAAGAAACTTGTTTTGTAAAACCTTTGAGGTAATGGTACTGTCCTCAAAGTTCTCAATGTTAAGCATTCATAAGCTGATCTTGATTTCTGACACAGAATACATTCTGAATTATAAATAGTACAGCGATGGAGTCAGTCCATTAAAATTGCTTACAGTCACATAGTAATTATCTAGGTGATACAAATTAAACCCAAAAATTAAATCCAAAGAGAACATAAAACCTTAGATATATTTTCCTGAGTAAGTTCTATTGCTTCCTCAAAGATTTTTTCTCAGGGCTATTAGTAGGCAAAAAATTGATAATTGGATTCTCACCATTTTTTTGAAGCATAAAAAAATACCATATTTTACTCAGATGAATTCTTTTTTATGTAGTATATAGATGTTAGAGGAAGGGTCTCATTCTGTCACCGAGACTAGAGTGCAGCAATGGCATCATCATAGCTCACTGCAACATCAAACTCCTAGGCTCAAGCAATCCTCCTGCCTCAGCCTTCCAAGTAGCTAGGATTATAGGTATAAGCCACCACACCAGCAAATTAGTTTTGTTTCATAGAGATGAGGTCTTGCTGTGTTGCCCAGGCTCGTCTTGAACTTCCGACCTCAAGTGATCCTCCCACGCTGGCTTCCCAAAGTCCTAGGATTCCAGGCATAAGCCATCATGCACAGCCTGGCAGTATATAGATGTTCAATGGACATTCTTCATAAATACCATTACTACCACTAAATTGTATTTAATGCTGGCAGGTTTGAACCCAGCCCGGGCCAGCTAAACAACAATGACAACTGCAACAAAAAATAGCTGGGTGTTGTAGCGGGTGCCTGTAGTCTCAGCTACTTGGGAGGCTGAGGCATCACAGCTCACAGCAACCTCACACTCTTGGGCTTAAGTGATTCTCTTGCTTCAGTCTCCGAAGTGGCTGGAGCCTCAAGCTATCCCCCTGGGTAGAGTGCTCTGGCATCACAGCTCACAGCAACCTCTAACTCCTAAGCTCAAGCGAGTCTCCTGCCTCAGCCTCCCAAGTAGCTGGGACCACGGGCGCCTGCCACAACACCCGGCTATTTTTTGGTTGCAGCCATCACTGTTGTTTGGTGGGCCCGCGCTGGATTCGAACCCACCACCTTAGGTGTATGTAGCTGGCGTCACAGGAATCATATTTTTCTCTGTATCTTTTTCTATTTATGAAACATTTCATTAAAAAATGAGTTTATGAATGGATAAAGATGAAGACCTAGTGATCAAAGTAAAGTGAGTCAAGTCCTAACTTCAGTTCTAAAAATCTGCTGCTGAATGACTGACTTTGTGATCCATATGCCTCAGTTTTAGTAATACATGAAACATACTTCTGTAGATACTTCATCTGAAGTTTTCAGGTGAAAACACTACCTTCAGAAATAAAGCCACATTAAATTATGAGGCACATTTGGGAGCGTTCCCACACTTTTATGCTTTTCTTTTAAAGTTACAACATTTTTGTTTCTGAAGGAGGAACAAAACAGCCTAGGACTGAACATGTTTTCTGCTGCTTCATAAATCAAAGTTAAGGCAGAAATGTTTTTCTTAAATAGTATAATGCCCAGAAGTGATTCACAGATTTCCCCTGCCTAGCTTATATTTAGCAACCCTTTAACGAACACACACTTCAATTTTTCCCCCCAATTTATGATTGTTATCATATATAAAACCTTATGCGGTTGGGAAAACAAGCATGCAGTGACAATGGATTACCATTTCACTTACAAACTATGAAACTCTAAAATGTACTCAAAATTATCAGCTTGGTCTCTAGTTATTCCTGAGACAGTAACATTTGAAATGTAGATCACTGACTTGAGAAAAGTTTGTATCAAAGTGCTGTCTTATGAGAAATGAGAACACCAGCACAATGAAAAAGCCTGATGGAAAATGTATAACTAAGGCTAAACAAATTACATTAATTCTTAAAAATGATCTTGTTTATGGAAGTCAACAGTTCTAGTTCTATACTACATACATATCAATTACCCAAGTCCTAAATAATACTAGTTAAATACCCCTGGATTCTAAATAAGAGTTCCTGTAGCACTTAATTTCTGCAATAGCAAGAACTTAACAGGTAATTCCTAGCAATATAAAATTAAAAACTCTAAAGAGATCAAGTAAAACAAAATCATGAGTGATAAACTAATAAACTGAATGAAAATAGTTTATGTTTTCATTCATTCTTCACAAACTTATAAACATTCCAAAGTTATTATCATCAACATTCTTGCATTCAAATTCCCATAAAATACTCAAGTTCACCTGTAAATCTGCCTTGCCTGTCAAGATTTTCTGTTTCTTTGGCTTCTATTACTCACCAATTGCATCTGGATTTACCGGTCTGGAGACATCAGCTTGCCCCATGATTAATTATGCTGTCTGAAGTATCTCACAACAAACTGTCCCGGACAAAAGCAAACTTGTCTTAAATCCACATAAAGAGGGGACAAGCAATCCTCTCTCAGTGTCACTGCCAAATGTCAGGAAATGGCACGAGGTCAGTTAATCTGCTGGAGTTTCTGTTTCCTTGTATTCTGGCCTGGGCACTGTGGTTCTTACAAATCTGTCTTCACACTGGCTCTCTTCACACAGAAATGCCTGTCATTCCAGAGTGTACACCGTGTAGAGGTGAAGTACAGGAAGGGGAGGAGACTGTCAACCACACTCTAGCAGCTGAGTGGCACAGCTCAAAAGCCCACACCCCTTGTTCATGACTTTGAACTTGGTTGGAATTCTCAAGGCTCAGAGCCACAGAAGAAA
>NW_003852820.1:102560-103570 GCF_000181295.1 Otolemur garnettii | reverse complement strand
TCTATCGCCCTTGTTAGAGTGCCTTGGTGTCAGACAGCTCACAGCAACCTCCAACTCCTGGGCTTAGGCAAATCTCTTGCCTCAGCCTCCCAAGTAGCTGGGACTACAGGCACCCACCACAACTGGCTGTTTTTTTGTTGCAGTTTGGCCAGGGCTGGGTTTGAACCTGCCACCCTTGGTAGATAGGGCTGGCACCATACTCACTGAGCCACAGGTGCTGCCCTATATTAATGAGTTTTATACTGGTTATTTCATTTAGTCATCACCACAACTAACCGAACACTGTGAGGATTGTATTATTTATCCTATTTCAGATAAGAAAACTAGGGCTAATAAGGTCAAATCTTGTATCCTACATCACCAACTTCATAAGTACCAAAGCCCTAATATTCCCTCAACAAAAGAGAGCTACACTCACCACCACCACCACCCCTACCCCCTCTCCCCCGCTGCAAATGAAGGTTTTAGTTTAAGTCTTTGTTCTCTGTACTGAGATCTAGAAAGATGTCTATTATCTGAACTTTCCCTTAGCCTTTCCTTGGTACATTCTCTGCTACATTCTCTTTTCTCTCCATTATCTTATCCCTATTATCTGCATTTGACAGAGAAAAAAAATAGCAAAAAGTAACAAATAAGAAAATGACAACACTAAGACATCAGTAAGGCAAAAAAAAATGTAGACATTTAATTGTTAATACTGGTAGTAGTCAGACAAACATTATGATGTTGACCGTTAACACAGGAAAGAGAGCAAAAGGAAAAATGTAAGGAAAGAATAATCCAATTTAAGAATGTCAAACACACATACAGAAAAAAAGAAAAACAAAAAAAAAAGAATGTCAAACATTTTGGTGTTAAGTCCGCAGGCATGCTTAAATTTAGGCTTAAATTTATTAGCCTAAAGGTAGACCACAAGAAATAAAAGTTTCTACTCCTGTAAAAATGAGGATACAAAAGGTAACAAATGCATTATTTGTTGCTCAACAGACCATTATTAAAACTCAAGTCTC
>NW_003852820.1:99722-101737 GCF_000181295.1 Otolemur garnettii | reverse complement strand
AGAGTCTCAAGTTGTCACCTTGAGTAGTGTTGTGGTGTTACAGCTCATAGCAACCTCCAACTCTTGGGCTTAAGCAATTCTCTTGTCTCAGCTTCCCAAATAGCTGGGACTACAGGCACCTGCCACAAGGCCTAGCTATTATTTTGTTGTTGTTGCAGTTGTCATCATTGTTGTTTTAGCAGGCCTGGTCCGAGTTCGAACCCACCAACTTTGGTGTATGTGGCCAGCACCCTATCCACTGAACTATGGGCGCCGCCCTTTGTTTTGGTTTTTTTGAGACAGAGTCTCAAGTTGTCGCCCTCAGTAAAGTGCCATGGCATAATCATAGCTCACAGCAACTTCCACATCTTGGGCTCAAGTGCCTCAATTTTTCTATTTATTTATTTATTTATTTATTTATTTATGGCAGAGTCTCACTTTGTTGCCCTTTGTAGAATGCTGTGCCTTCATAACTCACAGCAACCTCAAACTCTTGGACTTGAGCAAATCCTCTTGCTTCAGTCCCCCGAGTATCTAGGACTACAGATGTCTGCCACAACCGTTAGTTATTTTTAGAGATGGGGTTTCCCTCTTGCTAAAGTTGGTCTAGAACTCCTGAGCTCAGGCAATCCACCCACCTCAGCCCCCCAGAGTGCTAGGATTACAGGTGTGAGCCACAATGCCTGACCACCACCATCATATTTCATTTTCCTTTTTTCTTTTTTTTTTGTTTTTTGAGATAGAGTCTTTCTTTTTCTCCTGGGCTGCTCCTAGTAGCTCACTGCAACCTCAAACTCCTGGGCTTGAGCCATAATACTGCTTTAGCATCTGAGTAGCAGGGTGACTATAAGCAGGTACCACCCCACGTGGTTAATTTTTTGGTTTTTATAGAGATGAAGTCTCACTCTTGCTTAGGCTGCCTATTGTTCATGTCTGGGGCAGAGTTCTTTTTGGAACTTGGTGCTTGGATCACTTGAACTCCCGGACTCAAGTAATCCTCCTGCCTCAGCCTCCACAACTGCTAGAATTACGGTGGCCTGAGCCAACTGTACTGGCCTCATTTCCCCTGGCCTGAGCCAACTCTACAGGCCTCATTTCCCTTCTAACAAATAACACAGTATTTACTTTGTGCTAAGAGGTAAGCAGGAAAGCAGATAGAAAGATACTGGCCCATTAATGGCTTTAAAATGAACAATTAAAGCCTCAAGTCCATTCTAGTTTTCTATTTATTATTTTATAAATGCAAAGTCTCACTTATAAGTAGACAAATATCTCATTATTTGTCAGCTAATAAAAGACGTTCCCTTGTAGAATACTTTTCCTCCACAGTATAGTGCTCAAGGAATGGGAGAAATAATAGGATTAAAATTTATAGATATTTTCCTGTTTTATTTAAGAATAAGTAAGGCCTCAGAAAAATAAGATTTAATAGGCAATGGAATCTAAGCTACTATTTAGATTTAGATAGCACTTGAAGAACTCTAACCAGGACCTTATTTTATTGAACTGTTTCTAAATACTTTATATAGCCTATAAAGAGCTGAGCATACCAATTATACCTTTTCCTAAGGCTTAGATTTGAACACTTCCACAGATGGTGTTCAATAGAGGTTAAGGATACCATTGGCCAACAATACAGAATACTCCAAAGTAGTGTGCATAAAGATGAACTAAATTTTTATCAGTAAGCCATGAAAAACTTCCATCAGTAAGCCATGAATTGGTCCTTGTACACACATTAATCCAATCTAGATTTGTTAAAACTACTGTAAGGCCGGGCTTGGTGGCTCATGCTGTAATCCTAGCACTGTGGGAGGCCCAGGCAGGTGAACTGCCTGAGCTCAAGAATTAGAGATCAGCCTGAGCCAGAGCAAGACCTCATCTCTAAAAATAGCTGGGCATTATGGCAGGCACCTATAGTTCCAGCTACTCTGGAGACTAAGGCAAAAGAACTGCTTGAGCCCAAGAGTTTCAGGTTGCTGTGAGCTGTGGTGCCACAGCACTCTACTGAGGAGACAAAGTGAGACTCTGTTTCA
>NW_003852820.1:97541-98530 GCF_000181295.1 Otolemur garnettii | reverse complement strand
TCAACTCATGAGAACAGAAGCAATCCTCCCACCTTGGCCTCCCAAAATGATCAGATTATAGGCATGAGCCACCATGCCCAGCTAGAAAATAAGATTTTTAAAAATTTGTATTTACTGATTGATTGATTGATTGAGACAGTCTCTGTTGTCCTATATAGAGTGCCATGGTGTCATCATAGCTCATAGCAACCTCAACTTGGGCTCAAGTGATCCTCTTGCCTCAGTCTCCTTAGTAGCTGGGACTGTAGGTACCCACCACTACACCCTGCTAATTTTTACTATATTTAGTACAGATGGGGTCTCATTCTTGCTCAGGCTGGTTGCAAACTCCTAAGCTCCAGCAATCCACCTGCCTCAGCCTCCCAGAGTTCTAGGATTATAGATGTGACCTAATTCCATTATACTTATGTTTGGATATTAATCTGTATCACAAATTCCTTACATATGAAACATTTTCTTTGGTTATTTTCTTTGCTTAGAGATTTTCCTCTTTTTTTTTTGGAGACAGAGTCTCACTCAGTTGCCCAGGCTAGAGTGCCATGGCATCAGCCTGGGTTCAAGCGATCCTCTTGCCTCGGTTTCAAACATAGCTGGAATTACAGGTATCCAACTACAATCTCCTGACTAATTATTCCTATTTTTAGTAGAGATGGGGTCTCACTCTTGCTCAGGCTGGTCTCAAACTCCTGAGTTCAAGGGATCCTCCTGTTTCAGCCTCACAGAGTGCTAGGATATAGTGTGAGCCACCATGCCTGGCCTAGAGATATTTTGTTCCTCAGAATATCTTTGTTCAAAGAAAAATTGGTCACAACTATACATTTTCTTGATCTCACAATTTCTTTTTCTTTTCTTTCTTCTTGTTTTTAGAGACGGAGTCTTACTTTATTGCCCTCAGTAGAGTGCTGTGGTGTCACAGCTCACAGCAATCTCCAACTCCTGGGCTTAGGCAATTCTTTTGCCTCAGCCTTCCTAGTAGCTGGGACTACAGG
>NW_003852820.1:94257-96584 GCF_000181295.1 Otolemur garnettii | reverse complement strand
CCAGTTTTGGCCAGGGCTGGGCTCAAACCTGCCATCCCTAGTATAAGGGGCCAGCGCCCTACTCCTTGAGCCATAGGTGCTGCCCAAGCTTTACATCTTCTATAAACAGTTGACAAGATCAACCACAAGCGTGTAATGCTTTAATTTAACTGTACTTTTATGCTGAATTACTAATATAAACTGGATCACCTAGGAGAGTAAGCCCTTAGCTATTTTAATTACATTTCTCTGAGCTTAATTCAGCATATTTCTTTCTTATGGCCTTCTCAGTAAGGTAAGCTCTAGTGAGAAGTTAAGAAGAAAGTCAGTTTATTCTAGGAAAAGATGACCAACAGAAATGATAAATAATCACACAAATACATGTTCACATAAAAGAGTAATTTTCGACTTCTGGACATACGATTGAGGGAAAGATCAGTTTCCTTTTCTTTACTCCTTGATCTCCTCTCATCTGGCTGGCTACGGAAATTAGAAAGCCTTGCCAGTCATTTGTAAACTCTTCTTTATCTTGTCTATTGGTTTAAATTGCTCCTTTGACCAGTAACTTCTTTCCCAGGTCAATCTGGAAACTCTTCCTCATCCTTTAATAACTGGCTCAAATACTGCTTCCTCCCTTATAAGCAGTACCTTAGTCACCCAAGTCAAATTCCAATAAAGACTTACTGAACGTGATTATGTGCCCAGCACTGACTGTGCTGATTCTAAAAAACCCCAACCATTTGGGCCCTGAAGGAACTTTTAGTTCAAGTAAACAGACCTACAATGAAGTATACTGAAAACTTAGGTACTATGCAAACATTATTAGTGAGGGTAAGGGCATTTAGCTTTGTCTTGAGGTCAGAGAAAATACTTTTGTTTTCTTGAGACAGAGTCTCACTTTGTAGCCTCCAGTAGAGTGCCCTGGAGTCACAGTTCATAGCAATCTCAAACTTTTGGGCTCAAGTGATTATCTTGCCTCAGCCTCCCAAATAGCTGACTACAGGTACCCACCACAACATCACACTCTTGCTCAGGCTGGTCTCAAACTCCTGAGTTCAAGCAATCCAACCCACCTTGGCCTCTCAGAGTGCTAGGATTACAGGCATGAACCACCACACCAGGCCTCAGAGAAAATATCTCGAATTAAGTGACATCTAAAATCTGAAAGAGTCAGCCATAGAAGGGATAAGAGAAGTGAGAAAAGGGTGCAAGTATCAAGAGATAATATTGGAGAGGCAAAGGGCTGATCATGACTACAGTCTTGGTAGACACACCACCTTAAACTACAATAATCTTCAGCCTTTTCTATTAGGCTAGAAAATCTTTGTTGGCAGAGACCCTGATATATTTATCCTTAAACCCTCAATGCTTGGCCCAACGTAGGAGCATAGTTTACATGTAACAAGTAGTTATTAACCTTGAGTACAAGGAAAGAAACAACATTCTTAATTTTAAGCTTTGCTTACAGAATCTAGTCACAATGGAATTAAGGTGAAAAATTCCACTGATGGAGGCTACAAGAAATGTGGTGACCATGGCCTTTTCTACTATTACAATCTTGAGAGTTGCTGTGAAACTCTTACTTTTGTGGAAAAATATTGCCTGTTCATGATTATTTTTGAGAATGTACCCGTTTGCAAGTAGTAACAAAGGAGATAAATTTGTCATATACACAAATTTGTTACAAAACCCCTCATTTAATCACTCCTGTTAGGCTAAAGATCCTTAGAAGAAAACATTTATACTTCATCTGAATCAGCCTGAATAATAGTTTCAAAGAGACAGGAAGTTAAAAGTTAAGGCAGGGTTGCTGGAATCACTGGATACTCATATCATTTACCCAAATAATACTAGTTTTTTCTGTGGCTGTCTCACTGGATGCAAAAGCAAAACGGCCACTCATTCTACATCAAATAATGTAACTCTTGTTCTATACCGTGTATCCACTTACAGAAGACAGCATGATTTTAGGGAAAGAAGAAAGCAGAGGCTTTGGAGTCACATAAAATCATATAAAATTTCGGCTTTCTCATTTACTGATTAGTTAACTCTTGACAAGATACTTAACTTATCTGCATCTCAGTTCACACATCTGTAAAATGGAGATAACTGATCATAGTGTTGCTGTGAGGATTAAATGAGTGAACTCTCTAAAGACTGACTCTCTGATGATTAAAGGTAATATTGGAGAGGTAAAGGGCTTACCATGACTACAGTATGATCAGCCCTTTTGGCTCTTTTTTCTCCATTTACATTCTCTTTTTTTTTTTTTTTTGAAACAGAGTCTCACTCTCTCACCCTGGATAGAGTGTCATGATGTCATAGCTCACAGCAACCTCAAACTTTTG
>NW_003852820.1:91710-94073 GCF_000181295.1 Otolemur garnettii | reverse complement strand
AGGCTTAAGTAATTCTCTTGTCTCAGCCTCCCAAGTAGCCGGGACTACAGGCACCTACCACAATGCCTGGCTATTTTTTGTTGCAGTTATCATTTTTGTTTAGCTGTCTCAGGCTGGGTTCAAACCCGCCCATCTGGGTGTAGATGGTTGGGGCCATAAGCATTGTGCTACTAGAGCTGAGCCCAGAGACAGTGTCTTGATCTTGCTCAGGGTGGTCTCAAACTCCTGAGTTCAAGCAATCCACCCACCTCGGACTCTCATAGTACTAGGATTACATGTGTGAGCCACCCCACCCAGCCTACACTGATGGAACTTCAAACCATCGTGTGACATCAGGCAGTTGATTCAAATTATTCCAAGGCCCCTTCTGGTTAAACCAAAAAATTAATCAGTTCACTGTTCCGTTTCAAATAATGTGAAGCAGATGGGTGTGGTGACTCAGGCCTGTAATTTCAGTACTCTGGGAAGCTGAGGTGGGAGGACTGCTTGAGGTCAGGAGTTCTTGAGACCAACCTGAGCAAGAGTGAGACAGCCTCTCTATACAAAACAGAAAAACTAGCCAGGCCTTGGGGTGCCTGCCTGTAGTTCCAATTATGAAGAAGGATCATTTAATTGCAGCACAGGAGTTAGAGGTTACAGTGAGCTATGATGATGCCACTGTGTTCTAGCCGGAGTGACTGAGTGAGATGCTATCTCTAAGGGGGAGAAAAATCAAATAATGGCTCAAATAAATGTTTTATTATGCAAAGAGTAATGGCCATATAAATGCACCTTAGATAACTATCACATTTTACAGCATAAAATACACTGGCATGTATAACGTGCACCCATGTTTTTTCTCCAAACTTCGGGGAAAATGCCCCTTATGAAAGTGGCTGGCTCTTGGCTGGGAAAGACACATCTGGGGAAGGCTAACATTCCCTTAGTAAATGTGCAGATCACACCACCCTCCTGCAGCTGGCCACTCTGTGAAAGCTGCCTCTTCCTTCTTTCCTTGGAGCCCTTCCCTTTCTGCCATATCAGGGGCTTTAGCCAAGATAGCGACACACATGGCCAGGAGGTGCTTGAACTTTTTAAAGCTACTTGGTCTGTGGATAGCCAAGTGGGTCCCTGGGGCCTGTGTAGGGCTCCTGATCCCCTCTGCATGGCCATGGCCCACTTTACCAGTCCCTCCACCACCCTCTTCCCTTATTACAGTACTTGGGGGAGGGTGGTGTGATCTGCACATTTACTAGGGGAATGTTAGCCTTCCTCAGATGTGTCTTTCCCAGCCAAGAGCCAGCCACTCCCACCAGATTCTCAGATCCTACCAGACTGGAACCCTATGCACCCAGCAGGCCCAGGTAGGAGGGTGCATAGTCCCAGGAGGCCCACTAGGCCTCCCAGTTCCCAACCCATACTACCCCATGTATAATGCACATCCTTATTTCTTCTCAAAAGTTTGTGTAAACAGATGCACATTATACATGGCAAAATATGGTATTCTAACTCAATGTTTGTCATATAATACAAAATAAACGTTAAAGGAATTGGGTTATGTATTTGGAAACTTCAACCCTCATTTATTCCACAAATATTTCCCAAGTACCACTAAAGTGTCAGGCATTGTTCTAGGTACTGAGACACAACAGTGAATACAAAAAGGTAGAAAAAAAAATCCCTGCCCTCTTCCTACTATGTTAGATGGTAATAAGTACTATACAGAAAAAAGGCAGGAAAGGGAGATAAGGTGGGCTGAAAGAGAAGGTGCTAAATTATAAAATGGCTGAGCAGAAAAGCCTCACTGGGAAGATGACATATACGCAAAGATCTGAAGTAAACAACACATTCCTTAATTAACTTCCTCTGTCATCTTCCAAACCCTGTACTCTCTTCAGTTCTAATGGCAGCAAAACAAAAAGCAACATTTCCAAGTGTACTAAAAACAAATATAAATTACACTACAGTGTATTTCAATCACTAGTAGAGAAGTATTGGCTATCAAATGAGTTGCTCAGTTCTCAAATATCTATGTGCACTGTCTAATACTGTGACCACTGGGCTTATGTGACTATTCACATTTATATTAATTAAAATGAAATACTATTTACAATTCAGTTTCTCAGTTGTACTGTCCACATTTCAGGGGCTAAGTAGCCATACATGGCTACTACACTGGAGAGTACCAACATAGGACATTTCCATCATTGCAGAAAAGTTATATTGGACATGCTGAACCTAAGGTTTTAAAGCACATTCAGAAGTCTTCCAGTAATAACAGAGTTATCTCAAAGAACTAATTCTACATTTTACCAGCATGTGATGTCTACCCTCCACCAGCACCAACTACTACTGGCAATAGTTAAAGAAATCTAAAAAAAAAA